>NC_047658.1:16569017-16856517 GCF_011762505.2 Arvicanthis niloticus
TTCCATTATGTGCCCAAGATAGTGAACGTTTTGCCTTTACTGTTCCATCCTGTAATCATGAAGAACCAGATCAGCGGTATGAATGGGTGGTTCTGCCCCAAGGGATGGCAAATAGTCCAACTATGTGTCAGTTATTTGTAGGAAAAGCCATTGAACCATTGAGAAGAGAGTTTCCAAAAATGAGGTGCATTCATTATATGGATGACATTTTGTTGGCTGCTGCGAATGAAAAGGTACTGGAATTGGCTTTTGGAAAATTAATTTTATTATTAGAGAGTAAAAGATTGTATATTGCCCCAGAGAAAGTACAGAGAGATCAGGTAGTGAATTATCTTGGAGCCAGGATACATAATATGAAAGTTGTACCACAAAAGGTTGAAATTAGGAAAGATCATTTAACAACTTTAAATGACTTTCAAAAATTATTGGGAGATATTAATTGGATACGAGGTTATGTAAATTTGCCAAATTATGAATTAAAGCCCCTATATAATATTTTAATTGGTGATTCTGCTTTGGACTCTCCCCGCCAATTAACTCCAGAAGCTAGATTGGCCCTTATTAAAGTTGAGGAAAAGTTGCAGGGTGCCTTTTTACAGAGATACAAAGAAGGGCAATTAATTATGTTGTGTATTTTGGCCACATATCAGCAACCCTCTGGGGTGTTATGGCAGGAAGGCCCATTATTATGGATTTATTCACATGTTTCTCCAAGCAAAGCCATTGAGCATTATCCAACAGCTGTTGCCACTTTGGCCATGCATGGTATTCAACAATGTGTGCAATTTTTTGGAGTTGTACCAGGAAGCTTAATTATTCCCTATTCCATTCAACAAGTTAAAGTATTATGTGCCACAATAGATGATTGGGCAATATTAAAATGTAGTTATGATGGTGATATTGATAATCATTATCCCAAACATCCCCTTTTGTCCTTTTTTAAGGAACATCCTGTTGTTTTTCCAAAGATTACAGCTAGTGCTCCCCTTAAGGGGGCATCTAACATATTTACAGATGGATCAAAAACTGGCTGTGGAGCCTATATGGTAGAGGGTCAGAAACCAGTTTTATGTCAGTTTCAAATCACTTCTCCTCAAATCGTTGAATTGAAAATAGTGATAGAGGTCTTTAAACAATGTAATTTCCCCTTTAATTTGCTTTCAGATTTGCATTATGTGGTTAATGCAGTTAAAGTTTTGGAATTGGCTGGTCCCATTAAAAATACCAGTACAGTGTGTAATTTATTGAAACAACTACAAATGTTGATTTGGCAGAGACAACATCATTTTTATGTCTGCCATATTAGGGCTCATACAAATTTACCTGGTTCGTTGAGTGCTGGGAATGCCGTAGCAGATGCTTGGACCAGAATGGAATGTATATTTTTAAATTCTGCCGTTGATCAAGCTGTTCAATTTCATAAAGATTTCCATGTTAATGCTAAGACATTACAGCAAAAATTTCACTTGACTCGAGCTGATGCCAGACAAGTAGTTCTTAATTGTCCTCAATGTGTGATTTTTCACCACCCCCCAGGTGTGGGAGTCAATCCCAGAGGACTTTTACCTTTGAAAATCTGGCAAATGGATGTGACTCATCTTGCTGAGTTTGGAACATTGAGATATGTTCATGTTTCGGTGGATACTTGCTCTGGCATTATTCATGCAACTCCTTTGAGTGGAGAAAAGGCACGCCATGTCATAAATCATTGCTTAGAGGCCTGGGCTGCGTGGGGGAAGCCACAGCAGCTTAAAACTGATAATGGCCCAGCATATACAGCTCAGCAATTTATGAGCTTCTGTAAACAGATGGATATATATCTTAAACATGGATTGCCCTATAATCCCCAAGGGCAAGGCATTGTAGAACGTGCACATCGCACCCTTAAAGAAAGTCTGCAAAAACAGAAAGGGGGAATTGGCTATGGCCACACCCCAAAAGAAAGATTATCCCTTGCCTTATTTACTTTAAATTTTTTGCAACTAGATGTGGACGGCCGCTCGGCAGCGGAGCGTCATGCCACCTGGAAGCCTGTAGCTCAAGGCCTTGTTAAATGGAAGGATGTGCTTACAGGCCTATGGTGTGGCCCGGATCCAGTGTTGGCCTGGTCCCGAGGCTCTGTTTGCGTTTTTCCGCAGGACCGTGAAGATCCGGTGTGGGTACCAGAACGTTTGGTCCGCCGGTGCAATGTTGCTGATTCTCCTGCTTCTGCTGCCTCTGGTGAATCCTGTGATGACGGAATTGCGATGGGGGATCCTATCAGCATTCCTGATGCCAATGCCCATAAGGCATGATGCTCAAGTATTTATATTAATGTATAATCAAACAGCTGCCACAATAACAAGTAGATACCCTTTGGCAGTTGGCTCAATTGGGACGTGAATGGAAAATGACAGACCTTTGCATTATAATAATATGTCCAGAGATGCCAATTTATCTATACAATTATCTCAGTGATTGCTAGGAAATTGGTCAAGGAGGTTTGATTCCCTCATGCAGGAGTTTCGTGTGTCCATCACCATGGTGAATTCGACCAGAATGGATCTATCATTGGCAGATGGCTTGATCCTGCAAGCAGTTCAACATCTGAAAGAGTATGCGGGGATAGGAGTGTTAGCAGTTGCCCTAGTGGGTGTCTGTCTGCTCTGCTTGTTTTGTCTCTGTCATATGGCTAGATCTCAAAGACGAGGGAGAGCCTTGGTGGTGCATGCCTTTCAAGCCATTGAGGCTGGTGTCTCACCTCAAGCTTGGCTGACGGCTTTGAAGCAGTAACTCTCTATAACCCCTTATATTCAGGATTGGACAGCCCTTGTACCCCTGGAGACTTGTGATCTCATTGCACATGGGATGGGTGTCCTATCTGTTTGTGTAGACCTCAGCTCTTGCACCTGGTGGGTTTGACCCATTGCACCCAGTAGAGTG
Organism: Arvicanthis niloticus; assembly: GCF_011762505.2. NCBI lineage: Eukaryota > Metazoa > Chordata > Mammalia > Rodentia > Muridae > Arvicanthis > Arvicanthis niloticus. The sequence goes on from NC_047658.1 coordinate 16,571,940, forward strand.
AGTGTTCTAGTCTTAGCTGCTTGCTTTCGATCGTGAGCTCCTACGGAATGGAGCCTGCTTGATCAAGCAATGCTTGCTTTTGCAGTAAATAAAAAAAGGGGGAGATGTGGAAAGCTTCTGCTGCGCCCTAAAGATGGTGCCTACTGCCTTAGCCCTCTTGGGGGAAGAAGTCCTTATTTGGTGAGGAGGTTGCACTTTGCCGGTAGCCTGATCTCTCGTCATGAGTGTGAACCTATGGTGGAGCAAAACGTAGTATGGGCTGATGGGCAGTCCACTGGAGGCTACTTAAGCTGCACTCACGGGAGGCACGGGGGCACACCCCTTGATCTTGTAACTGAAAGGCAATTCCTGAGTAAAACTGTCTCTGGAAGGAACTGGTGTGCTAGTCTTTCTTCCCTGCTGGTCAGGGTGGTCGGCGCGGCACAAGCTGGCTTTAAAATAACCAATTATAATACAGGTAAGGTGGGCAAATCTCTCTGATATTCTATAATACCAGAATCTATACACTTACTTTCAGGAAAGCCAGAGATTCATGGTAAAACTATTCTTTAAAGTAATAATTTGAAAACAATAGAAAAAACAGAAAAAGAGCAAATTTATCATGAAAATATTTATTGAGTGTGACTAAATTGAAATAATGACAAGAATAGAAGCAAACTATTCAGTCCTTGGGGGTAATAACATATTTAGGTGGAAGGAAAGAGATAGATACAAAGTAATTCAGCCAAATATTATAAAAATTTGCTAGCCATTGCTCAAACCCTACCGCATTCTTAGCTCCTCTGTCTTCTGCAATGTGCAAATGTTTCTTCAGCAGAAGCATTTTTCTCTGGAGGACTCAGTCTTACACAGAATGTAATTACCCAGGAAATTTGAATTTCATGCAGTCCACTGTTTCACTAATTGTTACCCAAAGTGAGAGATAGCTCTTTAGAATATCCTTACTCTTCCCAGGGAAGCAGGTTATGATTAATGAATGGGAGGGGACTGTCAGGGAAGGAGCACAGTGCTCTTACTGGAAGCTACATTGTAGTTGCCAAGAATAAGGAAAGAGTGTAAGATGTGGAGGGGCTGACCCACCACAGCTAAGTGGATGCAGAGAGCACCATTGGAGTCAGCTTGTGCTCAAGTACACCCTGAGCATCACCCTCTAGTCTTTTGATCCTTTGGCTTTCAAATCCAAAGCTCTCCCCTTCATAGTTCATCCATACCTTGCACAGCTCTTTGCAATGGCATGATTGCTCCAGTCTCACTTCTGTTTAAGTCTCAGGATCTCCTGATGTCCTCCTAACAGAATTTTACAGGCTTCAGAGAAGCAGAATACCAACCTGTTCAGACAAGTCAGTCTTCATGTCTGCAAATTTCTTTCCTCTCCTCATGGAAGACATAAACTCCAGCAGGGATACAAGTTACATGTGTCCTTATTGGCTCCCACTGCTGTCTTCTTACCACATTTGAGATAAACTGTCTTGTGGCATTGGTCAAGTGCTCAGCCACTTTTTAAGACTTGTCAGTTTCCCTCCTGATCTTTCTTTTCACTCTTTTTCATTTTGTAGAGATTTAGACTCTGAAACATCTTTAAAGTGCCAAGGCCTCAGATACTTCTGAAGCAAGCAATCTTATATCTCTTCCAGGTCATCAGGGCATAATAAAGAGTAACATAATGTTTGAATATGTTGTTGACACTTGTCAGATTTATTCCCCTGAATAATTTTCTGTAATTTAATGTAAATGTGTTGGCTAAATATCAAATCCTTTATCGTCATAGATTCATTCACTGTGAGTTTTATCAGCACTCAAAACTACTGTGAAGTGCAAAGTCTTTAACAGATTGATAACATCAAAGGTTTTTCTCTTGATGATGCCACAAAGTGCAAAACTTTATCACACTGACTATATTTATAGGGTTCATCTGCAGTATTAATTTGCTCTTGATTTCAAAGATTACACACAAAGGCTTTACCACATTGCTTATTCAAAGGGTTTCTCTCTAGTATGTGTTCTTTTATGTATTCGGAGATAACTATGTTGTGAAAAAGCTTTACCACATTCATTACATTTGTAGGGTTTCTCAGCAGTATGTGTGCTTTTATGTATTTGAAGACTACCATATTGTGCAAAGGCTTTATCACATTGATTACATCTGTAAGGTTTCTCTCCAGTATGAATTCTTTCATGAATTTGAAGATGACTCTGACGTGCAAAAGCTTTACGACACTGATTACATTCATAAGGTTTCTCTCCACTATGTGTTCTTTTATGTATTCTGAGATGACCTTGTTGTGAAAAGGCTTTATCACATTGATCACATTTGTAGGGTTTCTCTCCAGTATGTGTTCGTTTATGTATTTGGAGAGTATTGTGCCTCCTAAAGGCTTTACCACATTGATTACATTCATAGGGTTTCTCTGCAGTATGTGTCCTTTTATGTATTCGGAGAGTACTATGACTTGCAAAGGCTTTACCACATTGATTACATTCATAGGGTTTCTCTCCAGTATGTGTTCTTTTATGTATTCGGAGACTACTGTGACATATATAGGACTTACCACATTGATTACATTCATAGGGTTTCTCTCTAGTATGTGTTCTTTTATGTATTTGTAGAGAACTGCCTTGTGAAAAGGCTTTATCACACTGATTACATTTGTAGGGCTTCTCTCCAGTATGTGTTCGTTTATGTATTTGGAGATGACTGTGAGATGCAAAGGCTTGACCACATTGATTACATTCATAGGGTTTCTCTCCAGTATGTGTTCTTTTATGTAATCGGAGATTACCTTGACATGCAAAGGCTTGACCACATTGATTACATTCATAAGGTTTCTCTCCAGTATGTGTTCTTTTATGTATTCGGAGATTACTGTGACATGCAAAGGCTTTACCACATTGATTACATTGATGGGGTTTCTCTCCACTATGAATTCTTTTATGCTTTCGAAGGTAACTACGATGTGCAAAGGCTTTACCACACTGATTGCATTCATAAGGTTTCTCTCCAGTATGAATTCTTTCATGCCTTTGAAGGTGACTGTGATGTGCAAAGGCTTTACCATGTTGAATATCTTCATTGGGTTTCTCTCCAGTATGAATTCGGTGATGGTTTTGAGGATGACTGTGATATGCAAATGCTTTATCACATTGAGTATATACAGGTTTTTCTCCAGTATGGCGTTTTTCATGCCTGAAAAGATAATCAAAACATGTGAAAGCTTTACTGCATTCATCACACTGATAAATATTTTTATCTCTATGAGTGAGTTTTACAGTGTGTTCTAATTGTAAAGTAGAATCGGATCTAAGGTTTTCAAATTTTGTTTAGATTCATGGAGTTCCCACTCATTATGGGTTAGTTGTGTGTCTTTGAAGATACATGTAATATTAAAAACATTTATTACATGGCTCACATTTATAACATCCTTTTTCTATATGAGATTTTTTTTTCATATTTGAGAGAACTGGAAGAACTCAAAGCTTTACCATGCTAATTAAATTAATAAATTTCCCTATAGTGTGAGTCATGTGGTTGTATCCCCAATGAAGTTGGAAAACAAATTAATTGTAAACTTTTCCCACATTCAGAAAGTCTATTCAAAATGGGGAATAATACATATCTTCTGAGTCTACTGGAAGAGAGATACACTGCTTCTTTTAATATCCCTATGTTCACATGGTTTGGATCCATTGTGACCATATACCTATTAAAAGAAGAACAACAAATGAAAGAATAACAAATTTTTGCATTTCCATAATTTGACTTTTTGTTCTTTAGATACGTGGTACAGACATTAAGGATTCTCAACAACAACATTCTTGACTCTCATGAACTGTCCACTTCACTAAACTTAATACTATAAGTACAGAAGTAATGCCAGCTTTATTATGAAATAGTTGCTTATTAGAGGCTTTGGACATAAACTTAGCACCTATTCAATGTGTATACCTTCCACAATGTCTAAGTTGTATGAGAATAAACAGATAAGCAGTTCTCCAACATAGCACTAAGGGGCTGATTCAAATGGTAATACCTGCTAAGGCATTTGTTCCCTGTCTTCTTAAATGACTTGTAAACACAAATCAAATACCTGACATTGAGGTACATGATTTTATGAAAATTTAATAATTATTGATACCCTTAAAGTCAGTTTTTTTTACACTGTTGTTTTCTTTAGATTTTTCTTAACAGGCATATTCCTATCAGTTTACACCTAAAAATTACCTTCCATGTCTTCTAGAACCTTGAAAATGGTCAATATTACGGTCTTCCCAACTGTAACCTAAAATAGAGTACCAGAAAAATGTATGATATATTATTGAAAATCTGGCAAAACTGAGGTTGCTATCTTTAGTGAACCTTAGAACTGTGCTTGGTATATTCATCTTATTCTTCCTTATTCTCATTTGAAATTACAAAAAAGCATCAGTAATACAGAAACAGTTGCCTGCTTATTTTAAAATACCAAAGAAAAATTCACTATCTTACCTATAGCAGTGAGGTTCCTGTAGGTTTCCAGCATCACCTCCTTGTAGAGTTTCTTCTGGGAAGGATCCAGCAAAGCCCACTCTTCTCCAGTGAAGTTTACATGCACATCATCATAGGTCATTCCATTCTAAAATATCCCATACAAGTTTAAAATAAAAAGTATGCTACTGACAACACTGTAACTGTATGCTTCATTGGCAATATATTTACATAATCCTGTTGCTTCTTTGACTTATTTCCTGATGCAGAAGTTCTAATGTAATCACTAAGCCATTTTAGATGGAAACTAAATGATGAGTTTTACCTCTGTCAGTTCTGAGTTCTTTGAATGGGATATTGCCTTGCAAGAAAAATCCCAATTAACAAGCACAGAGACAAGCAAACAGATGAAAAGTACTAAGCAAACAGAGAAATGGTATGAACAATTACTAAGTACAAAAAAGATGGTTAACCTAGGTGTATTGGCTTATGCCTCTAATCCCTGTACACTGAAGGCAGAAGTAGAGGTATTTCATTGATATGGGTACCAAGATGGTCTGTACAACAAGTTCTAGGAGAGCCAGTGGTCTCCCCTACAAAATAAAAAAAACAATAAAAAAGATAGAAAGAACTCAGAGATTCCTCCAAGAAATTGAACATTCACCATTCACTCCAGTTCTGTATTCATTTTCCAGAAACTCAAAGTGCCCCAGTTTGAACTGTAACATAAATAGGATCTTACAAAAAGGCACTAAATGTTTAAACAGTAACAAATAAACAGATGACAAATATAAGCAATGTAAATGTAGATCATGAATAAGAAACATAGGGCAGAAGAGATTGCTCCCCAGTGACGAGCTCTTGCTGGTCATGCTAATAATTGGGCTCGATTGCCAGTGCTTACATTTGGGCTCACAACTATCCATTAGTCATAGTTCAGGTCTTCTGAAGCCTGTTTCTGACTGCTCTGAGGAACTGCCACACATGAGATGCATATTCATGTATACAGGCAAAATATTCATACTCATTCAAAAAAAAAAAAAAAAGACCAAGTATAAAGACTATCACAAACTTACAATCTAATGACTCAGTAGGCTTTGGTAATATTAATGTCACAAATCATGAATACATGCTATCCTGAGAAAGAGAATATACCCTGCCAAATTTCAAAATTCAAGATGTGGATGAAGATCAGTAGAACAACATATTCTTGATGTGTACAAAAATCTACCATTCCACGTCCATCAGCCAATAATATAAAAACAAAAAATACCAGGCATCTTGGTCCACATTTAATCCCAGAACTCTATAGGCAGAGGCAGAAGGATCTCTAAAGCCTGCCTGGTCTACATAGCTACTTTAAGGTCAACCAGGGCTACACAGAGAAACTTCATCTTCAAAACCAAAAGCAACACAATTAAAAACATAAGAACATCAGCCTATCAAAATAGGTTAGCATGGAATAGCAACTGCCTCTACTGTATGTTAGATGAATTAGGGATTGAGTCTATAGTGGTGAAGGCATGACTGTAAGAGATGGAAACTGATCAGGTTCAACAACAACACAATAGATGCAAAGTACAGGAAATGGGTTGAATCTATAGACACTTAAATTCCATCCTCAAGAAGGAATCTAGAAAGGTTGCTTCTACGAAAGCTACTATCAGGTCCCCAAAGAAACACACAAAGGAGAGGCAAGTGTCATCCCATGTTGAAAATGCATTTAGTTCAACTTCAGTGATCTCAATAGTGTACAACAGCCCATACACTGTTCAAATGTCCAAAGTCTTCTTCTGACACTCAAAACAATGTCTTAATTGCCACATATTATAATAATCAGAAAACCAGATACACTTTCCAACATAAAATAGCTCAGTTTTTCTCTACAGTACACATTTTGCATTTATTTCTGCCCCATTTATTGCTTTTCTTCACTGTAATCCTGAAAGAGTCACTAGTAACAACCATTCAATAGTGTCAGGGTTTCTTCTAAGAAATTATCTCATTATTTTATTTGTTTTTTAATTCTACCTACTCAATATCTTAGGGCATGGGCAGAATTTTTAAAAAAAAGATTTTGGACCAAAGTATCACACAGATAATATGCAACTAAGGTTTTCTGTTTTTTGTTTTTTGTTTTTTAGTTTATTTTTAACTGAAATCTTATGGCTTCGACTTCCTTTGTATTACTCACGACACTCCAATCTTCCAGGTCCTAAAAAAAAAAAAAACACCTTAGCAAGCTCTGTGTACTGCTATACATGCCTTTTGCCAGCTAACGTTCCGATATTTTCCACATTCCTCCAAATAAGAACAGGTTATGTCCAGCAGCAACATCACATTTTGCTCACCATTTTTTGCTCTAATTTGCATCTTTGCTGCTGTGATTAAATCCTCTAACCAAAACCATCTCAAGAAATAAACGGATTTTTGGGATGGTTCTGTCAGATCACAGTTCATCATTTTGGGAGCTTAGGTTAAAAACCCAAGCTAGAAAATGAACGCAAAAACCATGGAAGAATATTTTTTCCTGGCTTGCTCCCTTGCTTGGTTGCTGCCTTATGGTCAGCTAGCTCTCTTACCTAGGCCAGGCCCACTTGCTTAAGGATATTGCCACTCTCAGTGGAAGAGACTTCCCACATCAATCATCACTTAACACAATCTGTCACAGACATAGCAACCAAACATTCTGATGGGGATATGTCCTCAGTTGAGGCTCCCTCAGATGAGTGACATTCTGAAATATTAAGAACTAAAGCTAATGATGAAAAAGTTTTTAAAACCCCAAAATTTGTTAACTGTATCAATCATGTAAGTAGCAAAAACCTAAACACTGATGATTATAGCAAATGGAAAACACAGATATACCAAGAAATGAAAAGAGGCAAGCCTTTAGGTTCAAGAAGAAAAACTTAAATTGTTTATCCCAGAAAGTCCCCAAACTAACAAAGACTTTAGAAGCTCATAATATAATATAGTACATTGTCATAAGAAAAAAAATTGTGAAAGTCTAAATAACAATATCTGTTGTTGGAATTATTTAAAAAGATCGGCATCTTCCCACACTATACTGCGCACACCACATGGCTCCAGTGGGGTGTTTCTCATCTCAGCAGATTATCTGGCCTGGAACTCCCGAGTTCCCTTGGCAGGTCACTGCCACGCCAGCCCCATGCAATGACCACCTACCTCATGGTTAGATGTCACAATACCCAGTAACACGGTAAAATCAAAATTCATGAAGCTTATAATTAAGCAGTCAGATTTATGTATCAATAAATTCTCAATTCACAAGATTCCCACACAATAATTTCAGAGCCAATAGATAATGATACATGCTGCCCACCTAGAACAGACATGTTACCCCAATTATTCTATCCCTATATGATATTATATCTAACTGTGCCTATTTAAAGCAATGCTGGACCTGAATCATCCTGTTCTTCCTCCATCTTGCTTCCTTTTCCTCTACCTGTCTCCTCCATCCTGTCCCTGCAACCCTTAGCTCCACCTCCCTCTTCCCTGTCCATTCACAGGGCTCCTGCTCAACTAATACTTAAATTAAGTGGGCAGGAAAAATCCTGCCACAGCTATCATTATATTATAATGAATAAAATCACTCAACATAGAAGGAAACACAAAGACAGACCTATGAATATAACATAGTCCTTTAAAGAAGTGCAGGAGTATACTCAAAATCAAAAATCAAAGAAATCACTGGCCATCACTCATCCTGTGCACTCTGCTTCTTTCCTTTACCAATAACAGAAAATGGATTGGGAAAGAAGGACTATCCCAATTGGAGAGATTCAACCCCAGCATAAAATGATCCAATATTGCAGAAATAGTTTTAACTATTAAAAGTATATATCTTATGACAAAGAAAAGGATGTCTGTTAGGGTTACTTATAAGCCATTTTCTTCCCTATGATTGATAAATGAACATAAATCTACACCTATGTGAGAAAATGCAAACTTTTAAAAAGTAAATTAAACAAGTAGATTTTTAAAGAAACAATGTGTTAGTGCTATATACCTAAATAGTTTGTTTTACACTGTTTTATAAGTCATATATAAGCACTTTTGAAAGCAAGTCTATCCCAATTTCTATCCTTATATTTGTGTGTGTAAGAGAGAATGTATTCTATTGTGTGTACAGGTGACACACCAGAAAAGAAAGGGTCAGATTTCCTGGAGCAGGAGTAGCAGGTGTTAATGAGCTTCCCAAATTTGATTGAGTGTTGTTTAATGAACTCAAGTCAAACCAAAAAAGAATATTTGCTGAATGACCTGCTCAGCCCACATAATACAGTTTATCCAATAAGTCTTTCACAGATTAACAAAAAAATTCTAAATATATACACAGTAAATATATAAGCCCTGGGAATCGGATGCCTCAGTATTAAGACACTGGGTTGAGGACCAAGTAGGAGGCCTCCAGACCTTTGCCATTCACTGTTAACTGAGATCTAATACACAGGGTTTCCCCAAGTGATCAGCTTCCTCTCTCCATCCCCATGCCTCCAGTAGAAACCACAGACATCTGCATGATGTTGGCTGTAGGTTTGCAACCTATTGCTTTTATTATATTTAGGTATGTGCCATGAATCCCTGGTCTCTTTAAGACTTTTAACACGAACTACCACCAGTTGTATTTTGTTGAAGGCTTTTCCAGCATCTAATGAGAAGATCATGTGGCTTTTTTCCTTGAGTTTGTTTATATAGTGGATTACACTGATGGATTTTTCATATATTGAACCATCCCTACATCCCTGGGATGAAGGCTACTTGATCATGGTGAATGATAGTTTTGATGTGTTCTTGGATTCTGTTTGTGAGAATTTTATTGAGTATTTTTGCATTGATATTCATAAGTGAAAGTAGAATGAAGTTCCCTTTCTTTGTTGGTTCTTTGTGTGGTATAGGTATCAGAGGAACTGTGGCTTCATAGAATGAATTAGGAAGTGTTCTTTCTGATTCTATTTTCTGGAATAGTTTGAAGAGTATTGGTATTAGCTCTTCTTTGAAGGTCTTGTAGAATTCTGCATTGAAACCATCTGGACCTGTTTTTTGGTTGGGAGGTTTTTGATGATTATTTCTAATTTTGGGGGGATTATGGAACTCTTTACATAATTTACTTGATCTTGATTTAACTTTGGTACATGGCATCTGTCTATAAAATCATCCGTTTCATCTAGATTTTCCAGTTTTGTTGAGTATAGATCCATCTCATGGCAGTAGGACACCAAGGCCTGATACTATTAGTGATGCTATAATGTGCATACAGATGAGAGCCTAGAATCACTGTCCTCTGAGAGGCCCTACCGGCAGCTGACTGAGACAGAAGCAGATCCTTACACCCAACCATTGGACTGAAGTCAGGGATACCTATGGTTGAAATAGGGAAAGGATTAAAGAAGCTGAAGGAGAGAGTGACCCTATAGAAAGATCAGGACATATGCTCCACTATGTTCATAGCAGAAACTATTTATAATAATAGCCAGAAGCTGGAAAGAACCCAGATGTCCTTCAACAGAGGAATGGATACAAAAAATGTGGTACATTTACACAATGGAGTATTAATCAGCTATTAAAAATAATGAATTTGAGAAATTCTTAGGTAAATGAATGGAACTAGAAATTATCATCCTGAGTTAACCCAATCACGAAAGAACACACACGGTATTTACTCTCTGATAAGTGGATGTTAGCCCAAAAGCGTGGAATAGCCAAGACTCAACTCACAGACCACATGAAGCTCATGAAGAAGGAAGACCAAGTGTGGGTGCCTCAGTCCTACTTAGAAGGAGTAACAAAAATACTCAAGGGAGCAAATATGAAAACAAAGTGTGGGACAGAAACTGAAGGAGGGGCCATCTGGAGACCATTCCACCTGGGTATCCATCCCATGTACAGTCACCAAAGATAGACACTGATGTGGATGGCAGGAAGTGCATGCTGACAAGAGCCTGATATAGCTATCTCCTTAGAGGTCTGCCAAAGGCTGACACATTCAGAGACCGACGTTCACAGCTAACCACTGATCTGATCAAGGGTCTCCCAATGGAGAAGCTAGAGAGAAGACTGAAGAAGCAGAAAGGGTTTGTGACCCCATGAGGAGAGCAACAATACCAACAAACCAGAGCTCCCCAAGGCCTAAACCACCAGCCTGGGAGCACATAGGGAGGGACCCATGACTCCATCTGTACATGAAGGGGAGGATGGCCTTGTCGGGCATAGGTGGGAGAGGAGATTCTTGGTCCCATGAAGAATGAACACTGAGTGGGGGGTGGGGAGGTGGGAGTGGGGGGGTAGGTGGGGGCACATTCTTATAGCAGCATGAGGAAGGGAGATGGGATAGGAGGTCCCTGGGTGGTGGGGGGAATGGGGGTAAGGGGATAAAATCTGAAATGTAAATATAATATCCAATAAAAATAAATTTAAAAAAAATTAAAATTAAAAAAAAAAAGAAAGACAGCAGTCTCAAATAATCCAGACCCCAGAAAGCTCCCAGAAACTGAACCACCAACCAGGAGCATAGATGAGTCAGACTGAGACCTCTGGCACAAATATACCAGAAGCCTGCCTATTCAGATCTCAGTGAGAGAAGATGTGCTTAATTCTTTTTTTTTTTTTTTTAAGATTTATTTGTTTATTTATTGTTTATTTATTTATTTATTTGCACACTATAGCTGTCTTCAGACACACCAGAAGAGGGCATCAGATTTCATTACTAATGGCTGTAAGCCACCATGTGGTTGCTAGGAATTGAACTCAGGACCTCTGGAAGAGCAGTTAGTGCTCTTAACCGCTGAGCCATCTCTCCAGCCCGATGTGCTTAATTCTTGAGAGACTTGAGGACCCAGGGAAGATGGAGGCCTGGTGGGGGGGGGGAGAGCACCCTCTAAGAGGCAAGAGGGAGAAGAAATAGAATGAGGAACTGTGCTGTCCCCCCAGCCTTGAGCAGGCCTGAACAAGTCATTTACCACAGTAGACCAAAACAATAGGACCTAGGAGACATTGCTGGCAGCCTTGGGGACCTGCAGTCTGCTACTGGAGCTAAGAAGAATGGATCACCTGCTGAGCTGGCTTGACACCTCCCAGCTGGGCTGAAACAAGAAGAGACTCTGGGGGTGGTGCTTCCCCTTTATATGTGAAAACAACATATTAAACTTTGGGCCTTGATCAGAATACATTGTCTTGGCCCCATGTTTTCTTTAGCCCTCCATTCCCCTTTCATTCCCAGCCTTCCTTTCAGTGAACCCAGTTACCCATAGCTGCAGGAAGCTACAAGGAACTGTGGGAGGGAGGACAGAAGGGAAGACACAACTAGAATGTAAATAAATAAAAAAATACAGTAAAATAAATTAACAAATAGAGAAAGAAATCAGGCAAAGAATACCCTTTACAATACCCTCAAATAATGTAAAATATGTTGAAGAAACTCTTAAAAAGCATGGGAAAGACTTCTATGATTAAAAAAAAAACTACAAGTCGTTCTTTTTTCACAGTATTTTATTTTATTTATTTTATATATATTTTATTGGATATTTTATTTACATTTCAAATGTTATCCCCTTTCCCATTTCTCCCTGACCCAAGAACCCCCATCCCATCTCCCACCCTCATGCTTCTATAAGGGTGTGCCCCCACCCACCCACCTACTCCCACCTCCCTGCCCTCAAATTCCCCCACTGGGGCATCCAACCTTCATGGGACCAAGGAACTCCTCTCCCACCTATGCCAGACAAGACCATCCTCCCCTATATAGAGAGCTGGAGCCAAGTGTCCCTCCCTATATGCTCCCAGGCCTGTGGTTTAGACCCTGGAGGCTCTGGTTGTTTGGTATTGTTGCTCTCCCCATGGGGCTGCAAACCCTTCTAGCTCCTTCAGTTTTCACTCTAACTCCTCCATTGGGAACACCATGATCAGATAAATGGATAGCTGTGAGCATCCGCCTCTGTATACATCAGGGTCTAGCAGACCTCTAAGGAGAAAGCTACATCAGGCTCCTATCAGCATGCACTTCCTGGCATCCACATCAGCATCTTCCTTTGGTGACCTCACATGGGATGGATACCCAGGTGGAACAGTCTCCAGACGACCCCTTCTTCAGTTTCTCTCCCACACTTTGTCTACATATTTGCTCCCATGAGTATTTTGTTACTCCTTCTGAGGACTTACGTACCCACACTTGGGTCTTCCTTCTTCATGACATTCATGTGGTCTATGAGTTGTATCTTGGGTATTCTGAGCTTTTGGGCTAATATCCAATTATCAGTGAGTGCATACCATGTGTGTTCTTTTGTGATTGGGTTACCTCACTCAGGATGATATTTTCTGGTTCCATCCATTTGCCTAAAAACTTCATGAACTCATTTTTTTTTAATAACTGAGTAGTACTCCATTGTGTAAATGAACCACGTTTTCTGTATCCATTCCTCTGTTGAAGGACATCTGGGTTCTTTCCAGCTTCTGGATATTATAAATAAGGCTGCTATGAACATAGTGGAGCATATGTCCTTGTTATATGTTGGAGCATCTTCTGGGCATATGTCCAGGAGTGGTATAGCTGGGTCCTCAGGTAATGCTGTGTCTAATTTTCTGAGGAACCACCAGACTGATTTCCAAAGTGGTTGTACCAGCTTGCAATCACACCAACAATGGAGGAGTGTTTCTCTTTGACACATCCTCACCAGCATCTACTATCACCTGAGTTTTTGATCTTAGCCACTCTGACTGGTGTGAGGTGGAATCTCAGGGTTGTTTTGATTTGTATTTCTCTGATGACTAAGGATGTTAAACATTTCTTAGGTGCTTCTTGGCCATTCGAATTTCCTCAGTTGCAAATTCTTTGTTTAGCTCTGTACCCCATTTTTTAATAAGGTTATTTGGTTGTCTGGAATCTAATTTCTTGAGTTCTTTGTATATATTAGATATTAACCCTCTATCAAATGTAGAACTGGTAAAGATCTTTTCCCAATCTGTTGGTTGCTGTTTTGTCCTATTGACAGTGTCCTTTGCCTTACAGAAGCTTTGCAATTTTGAGGTCCCATTTGTCAATACTTGATCTTAGAGCGTAAGCCATTCCATTAGTGTTCTGTTCAGGAACGTTTCCCCTGTGCCCAGGTATTTGAGGTTCTTCCCCACCTTGTCTTCTATTAGTTTCAGTGTATACAAGTATTTCACGTAATAAATTGAAAAATTATCAGCATGTATAACAACTTCTCATGTTCATTGATCAGTAGGATTAACAGAGTAATAAGGGCCATCCTATTCAAAACAATCTACAGATTCAACATAGTCCCATCAAAATTCAAACAAAATTTTTTACAGACTTGTAGAACAATTCCCACCTTGTAAATAATTACAAGTAATTGAATAAATAAATAAATAAGGCTAGCTAAAACAATCCCAACAAATAAAAGAACTGCATGGAATTGATATGAAGATAGACACATTGTCAATGAAGTCAAGCTTAAGATTCAGACATAATTCCACCCACATAAGACATCCAGAAATACACAATAGAAAAATAACAGCACCGGCAACAAGTGGTGCTTGTTAAACTGTAGCCCTGCATATAGATGAATGTAAATCAATCCATACTCATCACCATGTACAAAACTCAAGTACAAGTGGATCAAAGACCTCAAAATAATACCAGATACACTGAAAATGATAGAAGAGAAAGTAGGGAACATCCTTGAACATATGGCACAGGAAACAACCTTCTGAACAGAGTACCAATAGTGCAAGCACTAAGATAAAAGTTAATAAATAGGACCCTATCAAACTTAAAAACAACATCAATTAGACTAAAAGACAGCCCAAGGCATGAAAAAATATTTTGACCGATACCACAAAAGACACAGGCCTAATATATAAAACATGAGAAAGAACTCAAGAAACTAGATATTCAAAACATAATAATCTCCTAATCCAAAACATCCAAAATATTCAGGACACAATGAAAAGACCAAATCTAAGAATAATTGGAATAGAGGATAATGATGATTCCCAGCTCAAAGGACCTGAAAACATCTTCAACAAAATTATAGACAAGAACTTCCCCAACCTAAAGAAAGAGATGACCATAAATGTCCAAGAAGGCCATAGAACACAAAATAAATGGGACTGGAAAAGAAAATCCTCCCATCACATAATAATCAAAACACTAAATGCACAGAACAAAGAAAGAATATTAAAAGCTGCAAAGGGAAAATGTTAAGTAACATACAAAGATAGACTTATCAGAATTACACAAGACTTCTCAACAGAGACACTAATAGCCAGAAGAGCCTGGTCAGAGGTCATGCAGACTCTAAGAGAACACAAATGCCAGTCCAGGCTACTATAGCCGGCAAAACTTTCAATCAACATAGATGGGAGAAACTAAAATATTCCTGGACAAAACCAAATTCAAACAGTATCTATCTACCAAGCCAGGCCTCCAGAGGATTATAGAAGGAAAACACAGGCACAAGGAGGGTATCTACACCAAAGAAAAGACAAAATATTAATCATCTCACAACAAAGACAAAAGGAAGAGAACCACATGCACATAATGTCATCTATAAAAACAAACATAACAGGAACTAACAATCATCTCTCTTTAATATCTCTCAATATTAATGGACTCAACTCACCAATAAAAAGACATAAGCTAACAGACTGGCTACACAAACAGGATCCAGCATTTTTCTACAAACAAGAAGCACACCTCAATAACAAAGACAAACACTATCTCAGAGTAAAAGGCTGGAAAAAGTTCTTCCAAGTAAATGATTCCAAGAAACAAGCTGGAATTGCCATCCTAATATCCAATAAAATAGACTTTCAGCCAAAAGTTATCAAAAAAGATGGGAAGGGCACTTCAGATTCATAAGATGGAAAATCTACCAAGAGAAAGTCTCAATTCTGAACATCTATCCCCAAATGCAAGGGCACCCACATTCATAAAAGAAACATTACTAAAGCTCAAAACATTCAATGGACCCCACAAATAATACTAGGAGACTTCAACATCCTACTGTGACTAATGGACAGGTCATTGAAACAAAAACTAAATAGAGATACAGTGAAACTAAGAGAGGTTATGAAACAAATGGATTTAAGAGATATCTACAGAACATTTCACCCTAAAACACTCAGCACCTCATGGTACCTTCTCCAAAATTGACCATATAATCGGTCACAAAAGAACTCTCAACCCCATAAAAGAAGACTGAAATAATTCCATGCATCCTATGAGATCACCATGGCCTAAAGCTGGTCTTCAATAACAAAAAGGAAAAAAAAAAAAAAACACACATAAAGTCCACATACACATGGAAATGAAAAACTCTCTACCCAATGATAACTTGGTCAGGGAAGAAAGAAAGAAAGAAAGAAAGAAAGAAAGAAAGAAAGAAAGAAAGAAAGAAAGAAAGAAAGAAAGAAAGAAAGGAAGGAAGGAAGGAGGGAAGGAGGGAAGGAGGGAAGGAAGGAAGGAAGGAAGAAAGAAAGAAAGAAAGAAAGAAAGAAAGAAAGAAAGAAAGAGAAATTGCAGACTTCCTGGAATTTGATGAAAATATTGACACAACATATCCAAACTTATGGGACACAGTGAAAGCAGTGCTAAGAGGAAAATTTATAGCACTGCTAAGTGCCCTGGTAAAGAAACTGAGAGATCTTTCACTAGCAACATAACAGCACACCTGAGACCTCTAGAACAAAAAGAAGCAAACACACCCAAGAGGAGAAGGCAGAAAACAGTCAAATTCAGGGCTGAAATCAACCAAAAATAAAAACAGAGAGAACAGTGCAAAGAATAAACAAAACCAAAAGCTGGTTCTTTGAGAGAATCAACAAGATAGAAAAACCCCTAGCCAAACTAACTAAAGGGCCCAGAAGCAGGATTCAAATTAACAAAATCAGAAATGAAAATGGGAGACATAACAACAGAAATGGAGGAAATTTTTAAAAGTCATGTGATCCTACTACAAAAGCCTATACTCAATAAAACTGGAAAGTAGAGATGAAATGTATGGTTTTCTAGACAGATATCACTTACCAAATTTAAAGCCAAGAGCAGGTATCTAAACCAGCCCATATCATATGAGGAAATAGAAGTCATTAAAAATCTCCCAACCAATAAAAGCCCAGAGCCAGACGAATTTAGTACAGAATTCTACCAGACCTTCAATACATGGTGCTGGTCTATCTGGCTGTCTGAATGTAAAAAAAAAAAAAAAAAAAAAAAGGAAAATAGACCCATATTTGTCACTTTGCACAAAGCTCAAGTCCAAGTGGATCAAGGACCTCAACACAGAACTAAATACACTGAATCTAATAGAAGAGAAAGTGGAAAAGAGTCCTGAACTCACTGGCCCAGGGGAAATTTCCTAAACAGAACTCCAATGGCTCACCCTCTAAGACCAAGAATTGATAAATGGGACCTTATAAAACTGAAAAGCTTCTGTAAGGCAAAAGACATTGAAAGAAAATTTTGAAATAGGCCCAAACTAATAAAAATAGCAGGGCCCTGTGATTCCTCCCTAACCTAAATAGTTAAAAAATGCTTGTAAGCAGGTTTGGGCCCAGTTAGTCAGCCACAGAGGATGTAGAGTTATAGGACAAAGGCCTGTTGAATCATCCAAAGAACTGGCTGGCCATGAAAGATTAAAAAGTATACAAGGACATCCTTAAAAGAACAGAAATATGTCCAAATGAGTAATGGGCCATCTGGTGTTCCTCCCCTCCTGAGGCCCACTCAAAGTTCCAGGAAACTGTAATTTAAGTTAACCAGATGCTCTACTAACCTAGATAAGCATCCACCTGCAGGAACTGCACTCTGCCCCCACCACTGGTATAGCCTGCTGATGTTCAAAAAATGTAAAACAACCAATCATGTATACCCATTCGAAAGTTTCCCCCTTTTCCCCACCTCGTGGCTATAAAAAACTTAAACCCTGGAGCCTTGGGCTCGTCCCCTCTGTCTCTTGCACGAGACATGTGTCGGGCGGCTTGGGGCACTCCATCATTAAACTACCTCATGTGTTTACAGCAAGGAGGTCTCTCATGAGTCCTTGGGTGTGTGCCGTCCTGAGACTCAAGTGGGGTCCCTTGGGGCCCCCTTCTGGGGGATCTTAAGCCTTTCAACATAATCAATAGGACAAATCAGCAACCTACAGATTGGAAAAAAAAAATCTTCACTAATCCCACATCCAATAGACGGTTAATATCAAAAATATATAAAGAACTCAAGAAGCTAACCACCAAAAAACCCCCCAAACAACGCAATTTAAAAAAAATGGGCTATAGAACTAAACAGAGAATTCACAACAGAAGAATCTCAAATGGCTGAGAAGCACCTAAAGAAATGTTCAAAGTCCTTAGTGATCAGAGAAATGCAAATCAAAACAACCCTGAGATTCCACCTTACACCAATCAGAATGGCTAAGATCAAAACCTCAGGTGACAGCACATGTTGGCAAAGATGTGGAGAAAAAGGAACACCCCTCCACTTTTGGTGGGATTGCAAACTGGTATAACTACTCTGGAAATCAATGTGGAGGTTCCTCAGAAAACTGGAAACAGATCTACCTAAAGACATAACTATACCACTCTTGGGATTATACCTAAAAGATGCCCCACCAGGATACAGGGGCATGTATTCCACTATGTTCATAGCAGCCTTGTTTGTGATAGCAAGAAGCTGGAAACAACCCAGATGCCCCACAACAGAAGAATGGATACAGAAAACGTGGTTCATTTACACAATGGAATACAACTTAGCTATTAAGAATGAGAGCATCCTGAGTTTTGCAGGCAAATGGATGGAATTAGAAAATATCATCCTGAGTGTGGTAACTCAGACCCCAAAGGACAGGCATGGTAGGTACAAATTAATACAAATATATTAGCCAAACAAAAAAAAAGTACAGAATATCCAGGATACAGTCCAAAGAATTCAGAAAGGTCAACAAACTGAAGGGTCAAAATGAGGATGCCTCAGTCCCACTTGGGAGGGAGAAGAAAGCAATCACAAGGGAGGGAGGGAGGGAGGGAGGGAGGGAGGGAGGGAGGGAGGGAGGGAGGAATGGATCCAGGTGGGAAACCGAAAAGGGGTGAGGAGAGAGGGGAGCATAATCGGGTATTGGGTGAGGGAAAAGGACTAAAGTCCTAATGGCCAGCAGAAGAAATGGAAACAGGAAACCTCGGGGAGTAGGATGTGGGGCGACCCTCTAGAATGTACCAGAGACCTGGGAGGTGAAAGACTCTTAGGACTCAAAGGGAGGAACCTTAGATGAAATGCTCTACAGTGGGGAGAGGGAATATGTAGAGCCTACCTCTAGCAGAAAGCCAGGACATCAAGTGAAGGATGGGGTTGTCATCCCACAGTCAAATCAGTGACCCATAATTGCTCCAGTCTGAAAGAACTGCAGGGATTGCAATGGATAAGAGTCTGAGGATAAAAAGGTTAAGTGACAGGACCTGCTGTGGGATCCAGCACAAGGGGAAGCCCCAAGGCCTGACACTATTACTGAGGCCATGGAGTGCTCATGAAAAGCGACCTAGCATGACTGCCCTCTGAAAGACCCAACAAGCAACTGAAAGAGTCAGATGCAGATATTTATACCCAACCAATGAACAGAAGCTGCTGCTCCCTGTGCTTGAATTAGGAAAAAACTGGAAGAAGCTGAGGAGGAGGGCAACCCTGTAGGAGGACCAGCAGTCTCAATTAACCCAGGCCCCTGAGATCTCTTAGACACTGGACCACCAACTAGGCAGCATACACCAGCTGATATGAGACCCCCAATACATATACAGTAGAGGACTGCCGGGTCTGGTTTAACTCAGAGAAGATGCACTTAATCCTCAAGAGACTGAAAGCCCCAAGGTGTTTAGAGGTCTGGTGGGGTTGGGGGTGGGAGGTGGGTACAGCCTAGTGAAGACAGGGGGATGGGGGGCCAGAGGTATAAGATGGGGAACAGTCAGGGGTTGGACCAGGAGGAGGATAAAAACTGGAGTGTAAAAAAAAAAAAAAAAAAAAGTGGCGTATAGATCTAAGCAGAGAATTCTCATCAGAGGAATCTGAAATGGTCAAGAAACACTTAAAGAAATGTTCAATATCCTAATCCACATGGAAATGTAAATAAAAACTACTTTGAGATTTTATTATATATATGTCAGAATGGCTGAAATCAATAACACAAGTGAGAGCTCGTGCTGGCAAGGATGTGGAGAAAGGGCAACATTCCTCCATGGCTGGTGAAAGAGCAAACTAATACAGCCTCTGTGGAAATCAGTATTGTGATCCCTCAGAAAACTGGGAACTTGTCTACTTAAAATTCCACTTATCCCACTCCTGGTCATATACCCAAATGCTACTCCATCTCACCAAAAGGACAATGGCTCAGTTATGTTCATAGCAGCTTTATTCTTACAGGACAGACACTGGAAACAAGCTAGATTTCTCTAAAATGAAGAGTGGATAAAGAAAATGTGGAACATCTACATAATAATGCCATGAAATTTGATGTCACAAAATTTAAAGGAAAATAGATGACAACTAGAAAACAAAAATCACCCTGAGATAATGAAGACCCAGAATTACAAACATGGTATACTTTCCCTTCTAAATGCATGTCACTTATTAAGTAAATGATAACTGAGCCACAATACACAGACCCAGAGAAGATAGGTAAAGTGGAGAGCTATACGGGGGAAACATGGATCTCTCTCTAAAGGGGAAACAACAGATTCTGTGGGTGGGCTGGGGGTGAATGGGACAGGAATGGGAGAGATCAGTTGGGGACATGGAGAGAGTGCAGTACAGAAAGGAACAACTGGATTTAGGGAGCAGTTGAGGGTTAGTGTAGGAACTGAATGCACTGGTAACTTCCTGGAATTTATGATGGTAAATAAATAAAAAATAAAATAAAGTAACAAATGGAGTAAGAAAGAAATCAGGCAAAGAACACCCTTCACAACACCCTCAAATACTGTAAAATATGTTAAAGTAACTCTAAAAAAAAAGCAAGTGAAAGACCTGCATGATTAAAAACTACAAATCTTTCAAGAAATAAATTGAAGAATTATCAGAAAATGTAAAAATCTCTCATGTTCATGGATCAGTAGAACTAACAGAGTAATAACAGCCATCCTATTCAAAACAATCTAGTTTAGGAGTCTTAATGAGAACTCCTAGTAATGAAGAATTTGGAGTCTGATCTGGCCATCCTCTGTAGCAAGGCATGGCTTCAGTGGTGGGACTGGGATAGATTTGGTTGAGTTCTTGGCCAAGGAGGTCCCATGAAGATCCCTGAAAAACCCTGGCTGAAGGTAGGACAGAAGGTTGCTCTCTGAAACCTGACAGCAGGGCCCCATTACTGAGGACAACTTTCACACACACACAGCTCACTGAATGTAGAGGTTGAACAGGAGCTTGGCTGAGAAGGCTCAGAGCCTTCACCCTCATATTCTAGTCTCTCTAGGGTGAGAAGATACCACTACAAGCTACAGAAATAGAAACCTGAATACCAACCCCCCTTAAAAACCCTCTACCTAAAATCTGTCCTGCATGAAAGATGTGCAGAGGCACCAAATGTATTTGAGTGTCAACCCAATATTTGATTTAACTTGAGGCCAACTCCATGAGAAAGAATCTATGCCTTGTTCTACCTGGATGGCCAAAAATCTTACAGAGACTTAAAGGGTAAGCATGGGCTATGTATGGGTCTGTACCAGGTCATCTGTTGCTATGTTATGGCTGTTAGCTTGATGATAAGCAGGGACTCCTAACAGTGCAAGCAGATATAGCTCTGTCTGTCTCACCTGCTTCTGAGACTCTTTTCTTCTTATCAGGTTCCCTTGTACAGTGTCCATATGAGGTCTATTGCCTTGTCTTTTTGTATCTTGCTTGTTCTTGTTTCCTTGTGCTCTCTTGGAGGCCTGCCCTATTCTGAAAAGAAAACAGAGTTGGAGGAGTAGATCTGAGGAAGAGGAAGACAGGAAAGGTTGGGGTTAGTTAGGCGGAAGTGGAGTCCGGTCAGTATATACCAAATGAGAAAAGAATATATTTCAATTAAAAATGTCATTCAATATGCATGGATGAAAATACAAAGAAGGGGAGCAATAATGAACAAAGACAAGCAAAATAGCCACAGCAGGGAAAGCACAATTTGAATAGATATAATTTTAATTCTGTTTGTGAAAAGGGTGACCATCACACAGGAATTCATAACAAGCTCACTCATGGGCTCTGTGCAGATCCTTGAAATCAGAAGTTTTCCTCTCAGCAATGTGAAATACATATCGTGCAAGAAATAAACCCAGGTCATTTTTTCATTATGTTTTACTAGTTTAGGTTGTAGAATTACAGTTTCCTGTACATTTAATAGCAAAAGAGTATCCTTCCTTTTCTTTGAGGAAAGGTGATATTTGAATAACTATTTAAATAATAAAAATAAATATGTAATATTATACAGTAGAGCTACATTAATTATATAATACATTAAACATATACAAAGAGATATATAAAAATGTTTAAACATGTCCTCTAAAGCCAAAGTTAAAGTGTTTCCATCTAAGGCAGGTAATTTCATCATAGAAAAGAAAGAGATGTGTCATTTGTCTAAAATGATTACATTTTTTATAAACTATAATTTATTGTCATTATTAAAATTAAAAAAAAAAACCCTCAGTCTGCTTC
The DNA here is from genome assembly GCF_011762505.2 of Arvicanthis niloticus. Classification (NCBI taxonomy): domain Eukaryota; kingdom Metazoa; phylum Chordata; class Mammalia; order Rodentia; family Muridae; genus Arvicanthis; species Arvicanthis niloticus. Next base: position 16,594,100 of record NC_047658.1, read on the forward strand.
TTAACATCATTTTTACTTTTTCCTGCAGTATGATTTGTTGGCTTTCAGACTCTGAACAAGCAGCTGAGGTGCCTGTTTAATTACCAAAATGGACCTGGCATCAAGGTTCTCCCAGCATTCCTCACTCTCTACCTGTAACAGGACATGGCTGTTATACTCCATCCCATAAGAAGAATTTCTCCTGCCTCAGAAACTCTTCTTCCTTTGCTCCCTTGGCATTTTCTCCATCCTTGTGTGTGCACTGACTTTCTCCCTTTCTCTTCCCTGTCCCCTCTGTCTCCATTTCCATGACAACTTCACTGAACTCCTATAAAGTCAGTGAACCCACCCAAAGCTGTTTCCCAGAGTGGACATGACCTGAGCAATGTGAGGACAAGGAGGAGTCAGAAGATGCAGCTATTCTAGAATCAATATGCCTTCCCAGGGAGAAATCAATACATACACAATTAAAAGAATAATTAACAAACATGTCTTTAGTGACCGAATACATTCAGCTCTGGCTAATCCTCAAACAGGAGTCTGCTGAGAACAGATTTCATACTTCCTATATGATGCAACCTTAACTCTCTTTTAGGTTCAGTCTGAATGTTATATTATGTTTTGAACAATTTAGATACAAACAAGGGACTGCAAGTCTAGCCACTCCCATCACAGACGGGAGACTTATACAGCAGAAATATTCCCACAATTTTTTTTTAATCTCTATTGTTCTATTTTACCAATGAAGACCCAGCAGCCAGATGCTGGGGTGAAAGTCAGCTAATCAGAGAGGTAGAGAAAGCACCCAGCTGACCTTTATCCTCAGCAGATGCCCCACCAAGAATGCCCCTCTCTCATACCACCAAAAAAAAAACAAAAAAACAAAAAAACAATCTTCTAATGCGTCTCCTTCTAATTCCTGTGCATCTCTGTCCATCTCCCTGACTCCTTGTTACTCTTTATGTTTTCTTATTAATCCCATTTGCACTTCCTGTCAACTGGTTACCTGCTCTGCCTCTTAACCTATGGTTGACTTTATTAAATCCTGTTTACAAAATTCAAGCAGAAAGCTCTTGGATTAAAGGTGGATGCTAAAGGTCAAGCCATAGTACAATTAAAAACAGGTTTTTTTTTTTTCCAGTAAATAACACAATCTCAGGGTTCACAGTGAGAACCAATAACCTGTAACACAGAATTATTTCTTAAGTACACCAGTGCCATCAAAGAGTACGTGACAGAGTCCTAAGTGGAAGGTCCCAGAGAATGAGAAAGATAGGAAAAGCAGAAAGTAGAAAAGATAAAAGCTGAAGGTGGGGGAGAGGTAGAGGTCTTGTGCAAGCTATGTCTTATACCAAGTAAGCTTCTTAAGAATAGCATCTTATATATTACTTACCAAGGGAAAATGGAAAGAAATGGGAAACTTCTATGAAGTCAGCAGAAACTACCATTCAATACAACAAACTCGGGTAGACTCTAATAACATAATACTGTACAAAGGAATGCAGGGTATTTCAAAAGCATTACTTAAACCTTACAGAGGCCTTGGGACTGATAAGCACAGCCTCACATGGTGAGAAGAGTTGGGTTCTCAGGATCTGACGTAACCCCTCCCTAGAGGCCTTGGCCTCAGATCATTATTACCTCCCCCAAGCATCTTCCTTGCTCTAGAAAAAGAGTTCTTCCTGTGGGGTTGCAATCTCCTTCAGCTCCTTTAGTCCTTCCTCTAACTCTTCCAGTGTGGACCCCATGCTCAGTCCAATAGAAAGAACAACAGCATCAACTAACCAAACCCCTCAGAGTTCCCAGAGACAAAACCACCAACCAAAGAGTATACATGAGTGGGTCCATGGCACCTGCTACATATGTACCAGAGAAATGCCTTATCTGGCATCAAAGGCAGAGGAGGACCTTAGTCTTATGAAGGCCTATTGCACCAGCGAAGTGAGATGCTAGAGGGGTGAGGTAGGAGTGGATGGGTGAGGAGGGGAGCACCCTCCTGCAGGCAAAGGGGAGGGGATGAGGTGGGGAGTTTGTGCTGAAGAGACCAGGAAGGGGACATTCAAAATGTAAATAAGTAAAATAATTAATAGTAGTAGTAATAATAATAACAATAATAATAATAGAAACAAAAAAAAAAAAGAAGAAGAAGAAAAGGGGCTCTATTTTACTCTCAATACATCAGGGCCTACCTGGATCTGCCAAGTATGTTCCTGAGTTTGACAAAGAGCTATAGCATTCTCTACACATGAGAGTCTCACAGAAAGCCTTGCTTGATCAAGCCAATCCTGGACACAACAGTGTTTTTCCTTTTCAAAGAGTTGTCACCCGGTATTCTCTTGCCAAGGTGGCAGAACTATGCTTTCTCTCAAGAAGAAAACTAGCACTTTACTGTAAAACAGGCTTTAATGTTGACTGTGACCCTAAAATGCTCCCTTGAGCAGCTAGTTGGAGGCCAGTTCTCTGATATGAGGATGGCCCTGGTGGCTGGTTGGAAATCAGAGTAGCCTCCTTTGTTATGTATTGGAGCAAAATTTCTGGACAATCCTAGTGAACAAACATATGTGTCCTAGCATCCTAACAGGTCTGGTTAGCATACTATTTATCTGTGGGGTGTTTCAGAGGCATTCCTCCATAAGCTAAAGTCTACTTGGTGTAGCTTACTATCTCCTAAACATTGATAAATCCTTCAACATCATCAATTCTACTCTTCTACACCACCTTTTACAACCTCTACAGAATTGACTCCAAATAAGTCTTACACCAAAATGTTAAATGACGGGGAAGTTAACTTTTAGAAGTAAAGAGAAACTCTCTGAGTTTCACATCCTGCTAAGGATGTTTCCACCCACAAGTCTCTGTGTCAGATGTTTGAGCAGAAGCCGTCCTCATAGTGAAGTTATTCAGAGCCCACCGCTGGGTTCAGAGAATAACTAGGACAAAAAGAGAAGTAACAGGTAGCCAGATTTGGCCACAGCTTACTACTCAGACCCAGGGACATCCCACCATACCAGCTCCTGCTGCACAACTGCCTGCCCCTTCCCTCTGTGGGCAGTGACTCTGCACTCACCATGTCGCGAATTAGGGGCTTGCCAGAGCTTCCCTCTCAGCACACAGCAGCAGCCCTCAGAAAAACAAAAACAAACAAATAAACAAATAAACAAACAGAACTTTTCAAGCCTGCTCAGTTATATAGCTGAAGCTGCAGCAAGGCACCCGGAAGATCCCGCCTCCTTTTCTGACTGACAGGTCCGACTCAAGGTTCTGATTGGCCATTAAGTCTTGAATTACATGAGCAGCTCCCTTAGGGTTAGAGTGTGCCGATGGAACACCGGGTAATGGTTGCTGGCCAGGTCTTCCAGTACAGTACCAGACCTGTTCCAGATACACAGAGATTTGCATTTCGATAGCATTTTTGCCTGTCTTCTACCCGTCTGACTTTCCATCCAGCACCGGAGAGAAGCCACCAGCTCAGCTCCGGCTGCTCAGCCGCCTGCTCCTCCCCTTTGTAAACAACGACCCTGCGCTCCCTAAATCGTGAAATTTGGAGCTTGCTTGAACTCCCTATACTATACTCATTAGGAACTTCCCCTTCTTCCTTTGGAAATGAAGGTGGATATATAATGGAAATCAAGCTTGCATATGTAATTTCCAAAATTGGCCTGTGAGTGTCACCTGCCCAGGAACCAGGCAAATTGCAGGGATGCTGGGAATTGTAGTTCTTTGTAAATAACAAGCCCGGGGGTTTGGGGCGGGGGAGTACGATGGCCAAATTAACTATCTGCATAAACCCCTGTAACACGTGACCGGGGGCCATTCCAGCTGGGAAATTCTACGTGTATTTCTGATCCGGGTCTCCATCTCTTGGTCAGTACTTAATATTTAATAAACGGTTGCTTTAAATGTTGACCAAAATGGTTGAGTTTTTTTTTTTTTTTTTTTTTTTTTTTTTTTTTTTTTTTCAGTAAAACTCAGTATAAATGTATGGAGGTGCATAAGAAGGTAACGGCCCCAAATTCGCTTTTCAGTCCGGATAATCAGAGGTGGACTTATCCAACTGATCTGAGGTATCCGGGAAATGCATTCCCTCTGCAGACTCCCAAAGTGAATGTCAGACTCGGAGAAAAGCAGTAAGATTCCTGTTGGTTCCTGGATTCTGGTTAAGAGGTACCTTATCTGATGAACAGGGAGAATTTGATAGGGTTTTTACATCTCGTTCGAGCAATTGTGAGATGCCTATCGATTATTTTTTACTAATTTCTCCGTAATTGGGAGTTCATCCAGGGCCATCAGTTATTTTCTGAGCAGTTATTTGACATGGAGCCCTGGAAACGCCTTCTAGTGAGGCTGGAAGGCAGAAATTTCAGTGTTTCAGCACATGGCAACTTCTGCTGTGTTCTGACACTTAGTCTGCTCAACAAAGCAATTTCCAGAGGATACCAGGCAGTCCAGGGATTATACAAGGAGGCTGCTGAAACAATCTCCTATCGGTTAAATTCTCCTAGACTTATGAAACCTCTTTACGACACCAATTCAGTCTTTATTGTTGTCTTCTGTGTTATGTGGCTTGTCCACGTCTAATCCATTCTTGTGTGTATTTGGGGGCAACTAAATTAGAGGAACACACAATATAAGAAGAACTGATGGGCCTAGAAGTAAAAAAGGTCAATTTTAAATATCGTTGTCTTATGTGTTTGATCTGTCTTTGTATGTTCTGCGTTAAAGCTGTAAGGCACAGTCTTACCCCTGCCCCCACCTGTTTCGAGCTGGCTGTGAAGTTGAGCCTCTGAATTTGTGACACCCTGACTTGGGGTTGTATCCAGCAACCACAGACTATACCCCAGGCTCAGATCCTTCTTCTGCCTTCTCCTATTTGTGTCTAGCTGGCAGGAAAGCTGGGTCCATAAAAACTTAACATTTTAGAACAAGTATGGGTAAGGGGGACTTGGGAGTAAACAATTCACAAATCACACTTGGGGCTCAATAGATAGCTTTGTAATGTTCAGAACCCTGCCCCCAACTGCATCGAGCCAGATCCAGCTCCTCTCCAAAGTATGGATGAATCTGTGATTTCTATGCATGTAAGTTTGGTTGTTTATTTTATGTGTGAAAATGCACATGGCCATTGCATTCTGGTTTCTGACTGGTCTTCAAAGCATGAAAAAAAAAATGTTGTTTTTCATTCCTGTAGCTAGTTTACTGGGCTCTAGTTTACTCTGGTTTTTCTGGACACTGGATTTAATATAATAGGAATTGAAATATTGTTTAAATATGGATGATACTAACACTGTTTTATAATGTTCTTCTTTATTGCTGGTTCAGAAAATGAGTTATGGCTCACCCTTTTGCAGACCCAGGCATGATTTTAAAGTCAGGGTGAAAAACTAAAAGGACTATTGACTTATAAGTTATTGGATATTGTTAAAAATGTGTAATATCTATAACTGGATTAACTTAAAACTCCTAACTTGTAGCTAAAGATTAAAAGCCTGTGCTTAACCAATCTTAAACCAAGTGGCCTGATTCATTCTGTGACATAGACAGCACGTGTCTGGTAGCAATCTTCTTTTTTCTTTTCATTTATTTATTTATTCACTCCTCATCCCAATAGCAGCCCCTCTTCTCCCAGTCCCCTGATCACAGCTTCTCCTCCTCACTCAACCCTCTCCCTCCCATCAGAGGAGGTGTTAGTTCCACATCCCTCACCCCTCCATTCCTCCTTCCACCCCACCCTACTCTAGCTCATCAACTGCAGGTCTGGGTGCATCCTCCCCTACTAAGGCTAGACAAGGCTGTCCAGCCAAGCAAACAGTATCCACAGGCAGACAAGCGGTTCAGGGACAACCCCACTCCACTTGTTGTACGACCTGCATGAAGACCACCCTACACATCTGCTACACATGTGTGGGGAGTTCAGGTAGCCCAGCCCATGTTCAATCTTTGGTTGGTGGGTCAGTCTCTGGGAGTTCCCAAGAGCTGACTCTGATTGTGTTCTTGTGGAGCCTCCTTCTCCTCTAGTCCCCCAATCCTTCCTCCAACTCTTCCACAAGATGCAGGTGCTCCATCTAACGCTTGGTTGTGGGTCTCTGCATCTGTTTCCATTTACTGCAGAGTGGAGCCTCTCAGAGAATGGTTACTGGGCTTCTTCCTACAAGCATAACAAAGAATCATTAATAGCCTCAGCGATTGGTTCCTACCCATGGGATGGGACCCAACCTGGGCCAATCATTGGTTGGCCACACAGTCCACCTTTATTTCATTCATCTTACAGGCAGGACACATTCTATGTGAAAGGGTTTTGTTTGTTTGTTTGTTTGTTTGTTTTTTCAGTACCCATTTTTTAAATTTATTTTTATTGGATATTTTATTTACATTTCAGACATTATCCTCTTACCCCACCCCACCCCCCACCGAGGAACCCCCTATCCTATCCCCCCTTCTCCTGCTTCTATGAGGATGTGCCCTCACCTCCCTTCCACACTCCCACCTCCACACCCTTGAATTCCCCCACACTGGACATCCAGCCTTCATGGGACGAAGGATCTCCTCCAGCACCTATTCCAGACAGGGCCATCCTCCCTTACATGTACAGATGGAGTCATGGGTCCCTTCCTAAGTGCTCCCAGGCTGGTGGTTTGGACCCTGGGAGCTCTGGTTGGTTGGTATTGTTGCTCTCCTTAACAAACTCCCCCCTGAAGGGGCCACAAACCCTTTCAGCTCCTTCAGTCTTCACTCTAACTCCTCCTTTGGGAACCCCTCGATCAGTTCAGTGGTTAGCTGTGTGCATCTGACCCTGAATATGTCAAGCTCTGGCAGACCCCTAGGAACACAGCTATATCAGGCTCCTATCAGCATGCACTTTCTGACTTCCACAACAGTGTCTACCTTTGGTGACTGCAAATGGGATGGATACCCAGGTAGAATGGTCTCCAGAGAGCCTCTCCTTCAGTTTCTGTCCCACACTCTGTCTCCAAGTTTGCTCCCTTGAGTATTTTGTTACTCCTTCTAAGTAGGACTGAGGCACCCACACTTGGTCTTCCTTCTTCATGAACTTCATGTGGTCTGTGAGTTGAATCTTGGGTATTTCAAGCTTCTGGGCAAATATCCAATTATCAGTAAGTAAATACTATGTGTGTTCTTTTGTGATTGGGTTACCTCACTCAGGATGATATTTTCTAGTTCCATCCATTTACCTAAGAATTTCTTGAATTCATTGTTTTTAATAGCTGAGTAATACTCCATTGTGTAAATGTACCACATTTTTTGTATCCATTCCTCTGTTGAAGGACATCTGGGCAGCCAGGCGGTGGTGGCGCACGCCTTTAATCCCAACACTTGGGAGGCAAGGGCAGGAGGATTTCTGAGTTCGAGGCCAGCCTGGTCTACAGAGTGAGTTCCAGGACAGCCAGGGCTACACACAGAAACCCTGTCTCGAAAAACAAAAACAAAACAAAACAAAACAAGAAGTGTTCCGAGCCCCTCCGTGTCCCCTTTGCCCGCAAGAAAGACACGTGAGGCAGTGTTCGGGTGGTTACTACAGGAGGCTTTACTTCTTGTATAAGCAGAAGCAGAAAGACGGAAAGACCGGAAAAGGCACTGCTTATATACACCCTAGAGTGACGTGTTCACTTCTGATTGGCTGTTCACTCATCACCCCATATTACGCCCCGGGATGGGCAGTGACTTTGGCACGCTTTTTGCCTTTTGCACCTGCGCAGTCAGTTGTTTACTAGTGGGAGGACAGGATGCCCGCGCCATCTTGTAATGGCGAATGCTGACACTATCACTGCAGCTCCCAACAAAGAAGGACATCTGGGTTCTTTCCAGCTTGTGACTATTATAAATAAAGCTGCTATGAACATAGTGGAGCATAGGTACTTGTTATATGTTAGAGCATCTTCTGGGTATATGCCCAGAAGTGATATAGCTGGGTCCTCAGGTAATGCTATGTCCAATTTTCTGAGGAACTGCCACACTGATTTCCAAAGTGGTTACACCATCTTGCAATCCCACCAACAATGAAGGAGTTTTCCTCTTTCTCCACATCCTTGCCAGCATCTAGTACCACCTGAGTTTTTAATCTTAGCCACTCAGACTGGTGTGAGGTGGTATCTCAGGGTTGTTTTGATTTGCATTTCCCTGATGACTAAGGATGCTGAACATTTCTTTAGGTGCTTCTAGGCCATTCCAGTTTCCTCAGTTGAGAATTCTTTGTTTAGCTCTGTACCCCATTTTTAGGGTTATTTGGTTGTCTGGAGTCTAGTTTCTTGTGTTCTTTGTATATTGGACATTAGCCCTCTATTGGATGTAGGATTGGTAAAGATCTTTTCCCAATCTGTTGGTTGCCGTTTTTGTCCTATTGACAGTGTCCTTTGCCTTACAGAGACTTTGCAATTTTATGAAGTCCCATGTATCAATTCTAGATCTTAGGTGTTGTGTTCAGGAACTTTTCCCTTGTGCCCAAGTATTCGAGGTTCTTCCCCAACTTCTCTGCTATTAGTTTCAGTGTATTTGGTTTTATGTGCAGGTTCTTTATCCACTTGGACTTGAGCTTTTCACAAGTTGATAAGAATGGATTGATTTGCATTCTTCTACATGTTGTCCTCCAGTTGAACCAGAACCATTTGTTGAAAATGCTGTCCTTTTTCCACTGGACAGTTTTAGCTCCTTTGTCAAAGATGAAGTGACTGTAGGTGTGTGGGTTCATTTCTGGATCTTCAATTCTATTCCATTGATCTTCCTGCCTGTCTCTGTACCAATACCATGCAGTTTTTATCACTATTGCTCTGTTGTACAGCTTGAGGTCAAGGATGATGATTCCTCCAGAAGTTCTTTCATTGTTGAGAATAGTTTTCGCTATTCTGGGATTTTGTTATTCCAAATGAATTTGAGAATTTCTCCTTCTGACTCTGTGAAGAATTGAGTTGGGATTTTAATGGGGATTGCATTGAATCTGTAGATTGCTTTCGGCAAGATGACCATTTTTACTATATTAATCCTACCAATCCACAAGCATAGATATCTTTCCATCTTCTGGGATCTTCTTTCATTTCTTTCTTCAGAGACTTGAAGTTTTTGTCATGCAGGTCTTTCACTTGCTTGGTTAGGTTCACACCAAGGTATTTTATATTATTTGTGACTATTGTGAAGGGTGTCATTTCCCTAATTTTTCTTCAGCCTATTTATCTTTCACCTAGTGGAAGGCTGTTGATTTGTTTGAGTTGGTTTCATATCCAGCCACTTTGTTAAAGTTGTTTATCACATTTAGGAGTTCTCTGGTGGAAGTTTTAGAGTCACTTACGTATACTATCATATCATCTGCAAATAGTGAAATTTTGACTTCTTCCTTTCCTATTTGTATCCTTTTGATTCCTTTTTGTTGTCTAATCGCTCTGGCTAGGACTTCAAGTATTATATTGAATGGGTAGGGAGAGAGTGGGCAGCCTTGTCTAGTCCCTGATCTTAGTGGGATTGCTTCAAGTTTCTCTCCATTTAGTTTGATGTTGGCTACTGGTTTGCTGTATATTGCTTTTACTATGTTTAGGTATGGGCCTTGAATTCCTGATCTTGCCAAGACTTTTACCATGAAGGGATGTTGAATTTTGTCAAATGCTTTCTCGGCATCTAGTGAGATAATCATGTGGGGTTTGAGTTTGATTATATAGTAGATTACATTGATGTGTTCCCAAATATTGAACCATCCCTGCATTCCTGGAATAAAGCCCACTTGATCATGATGGATGATTGTTTTGATGTGTTCTTGGATTCGGTTTGCAAGAATTTTATTGTGTATTTTTTCATTGATATTCATAAGGAAGATTGGTCTGAAGTTCTCTTTCTTTGTTGGGTCTTTGTGAGATTTAGGTATGAGGGTGATTGTAGCTTCATAGAACAAATTGGGTAATGTTCCTTCTGTTTCTATTCTGTGGAATAGTTTGAAGAGAATTGGTATTAGGTCTTCCTTGAAGGTCTGGAAGAATTCTGCACTAAAACCATCTGGTCCTGGGCTTTTTTTGGTGAGGAGACTATTAATGACTGCTGCTATTTCTATAGGGGTTAAGGGACTGTTTAAATGGTTTATTTGCTCCTGATTTAACTTTGGTGCCTGGTATCTGTCTAGAAAATTGTCCATTTCATCCAGATTTTCCAGTTTAATTGAGTATAGGCTCTTGTAGTAGGATCTGATGATTTCTTTTTAAATTTCCTCAGTTTCTGTTATTATGTCTCCCTTTTCAGTTCTGATTTTGTTAATTTGAATACTGTCTCTGTGCCCTCTGGGTTAATCTGGCTAAGGATGTATCTATCTTGTTGATTTTCTCAAAGAACCAGCTCCTGGTTTTGTTGATACTTTGTATAGTTCTTTCTGTTTCTACTTGGTTGATTTCAGCCCTGAGTTTGATTTTATTTCCTCCTGTCTACTCTTTTTGGATGTATTTGCTTTTTTTGTTCTAGAGCTTTCAGGTGTGTTGTCAAGTTGTTATTGTATGTTTGCTCCAGTTTCTTTTTGGAGGCACTTAGAGTAATGAGTTTTCCTCTTAGCACTGCTTTCATGGAGTCCCACAAGTTTTGGTATGATGTGTCCTCATTTTCATTAAATTCTAAAAAGTCTTTAATTTCTTTCTTTATTTCTTCCTCAACCAAGTCATCATTGAGTAGACTGTTGTTCAGTTTCCACGTGCATGTGGGTTTTCCATTGGTTTTGTCACTATTAAAGACCAACCTTAGTTCATGGTGGTCTGATAGATTGCAAGAGATTATTTCAATCTTTTTGTATCTGTTGAGGCCTGTTTCTTGACCAATTATTTGGTCTATTTTGAAGAAGGTACCATGTGATACTGAGAAAAAGGTATATTCTTTTGTTTTTGGATGAAATGTTCTATAAATATCTGTTAAATCCATTTGGTTCATAACTTCTGTTAATTTCAATGTGTCTCTCTTAGTTTCTGTTTCCATGATCTGTCCATTGAGAAGAATGGGGTGTTAAAATCCCCCACTATTATTGCGTGAGCTTTAGTAAAGTTTCTTTTATATATGTAGGTGCCCTTGCATTTGGAGCATAGATGTTCAGAATTGAGAGTTCATCTTGGTAGATTTTTCCTTTGATGAATCTGAAGTGTCCTTCTGTCGGGCCATGGAAGCGTATCCTGGTTCTTGGGTTGTGGGTTCGGCCATGCCACCAGAACCCAGGCTCCTATCATGAGGTCTAATTTCCATTCCACCTTCACCCTTCAGTCATGTACACAGGTGGCCTGTGATAAACAGTCCCTAGGCCCTAGAGAGATTTACATACTAATGAGATACCTGTAGGCCAGAGGGTGGAGTCAATTAGGCATTCCTCCCCAGCCCCTCCCCCTCTTCCCTTACCTAACTCAGGTATGCCCTGGGTTTTAGGGGTCACACATCCAGATCCATCCACCATCCGCCATGCCAATAAACTGGTTTTGGAAACCCAAGGACTTCCACGTGTGTTGGGGGCCTCCGCGTGAGGAACCCTGGAGAGGCCTTTAGTTAGTGAGCAGCTGGGCCTAACTTCCAGCTGGAGAAACCTGGGGTGTTCCCAGCTGACTACCCACAGCATGGTGGGACGAACCCTGGGTTCCCCAGCCATTTTTTTACCCACGTCCTTCCTTATCTTTTTTGATTACTTTTGGTTGAAAGTCAATATTATTTGATATTAGAATGGCTACTCCAGCTTGTTTCTTGGGACCATTTGCTTGGAGAATTGTTTTCCATACTTTTACTCTGAGGTAGTGCATGTCTTTGTCACTGAGGTGTGTTTCCTGTATGCAGCAAAATCCTGGATCCTGTTTGTGTATCCAGTCTAATAGTTTACGTCTTTTTATTGGAGAATTGAGTCCATTGATGTTAAGAGATATTAAGGAAAAATGATTGTGGCTTTCTGTTTGTGTGTGTGTGTGTGTGTGTGTGTGTGTGTAGAGGTGGAATTATGTTTCTGTAACTATCTTCTTTTGAGATTGTTGGAAGAGCAATTCCTTGCTTTTTCTAGATTGTAGTTTCCTTCTTTGTGTTGGCGTTTCCATCAATTATCCTTTGAAGTGCTGGGTTAGTGGGACAATATTGTGCAAATTTGATTTTGTCATGGAATATCTTGGTTTCTTCATTTATAGCGATTGAGAGTGTTAGTATTCTGTCTAAACCCCACCTCCACAGTTACTTGGAAACAGCCAGGTATGCTCCTCCCCACAGTTACCTGGCAACTGCCAGGTAGGCCTGGTCCACTATAAAAGGGGCTGCTTGCCCCCTCCTTTCTCTCTTACCCTCTCTCTCTTACTCTCTTACCCTCCTACCCTCTTGCCTTTCTGTTCCCTCCCCGATTCTCTTCCTCTCTCTCCATGTGGTCATGACCTGTAGGGAAAAAATAAGGCTGGGGATCCCAGGGTTCCTCCCACCATGCTGTGGGTAGTCGGCTGGGAACTCTGAGTTCCTCCAGCTGGAAGTTGGGCCCGGCTGCTCATTAACTAAAAGCCTCTCCCCGGCTCCTCACAGTTCCTCATGCCCCAACACACGAGGAAGTCCTTGGGTTTCCAAAACCAGTTTATTCACATGGCAGACGGTGGATGGATCTGATGCATACCCCCTAAAACCCAGGAACGACCTGAGTTAAAAGGGGAGGGGAGAAGAGGGGAGGGGCTGGGGAGGAATGTTTAATTGGCTCCACCTCTGGCCTTCAGGTACCTCATTAGTATGTAAATCTCTCTAGGGCCTATTCACGCCCTCCACCTGTGTAGTGACTGAAGGGTGAAGGTGGAATGGAGATTAGACCTCTTGTTAGGCCCAACAATGACCAGCCTCTACTTCTCTACTCCTCTGCTTCTCTGTTGCTCTCTCTCTCTCTCTCTCTCTCTCTCTCTCTCTCTCTCTCTCTCTCTCCCTCTCTCCCTCTACTACCCTCCTGGCTCCCCTCCCCATGCCCTAAATAACTCTATTCTGTACTATACTGGTGTGTGACTGGTCCCTCACAGGAAGAGATGCCTCTACATGGGCCCGCTGAGACATACCATTCCCCATACCTCTCCACACACACAGAGAAAATACTCTTTTTATCTCTTTATCTCTTTATCTTTTTATAAACACTTCAGAGAGTATTGCTGGGTATAGTAGTCTGGGCTGGCATTTGTGTTCTCTTAGGGTCTGTATGATATCAGTCCAGGATCTTCTAGCTTTTATAGTCTCTGGTGAAAAGTCTGGTGTAATTCTGATAGGTCTGCCTTTATATGTTACTTTACCTTTTTCCCTTACTGCTTTTAATATTTTTTCTTTGTTTTGTTCATTTGATGTTTTGATTATTATGTGATGGGAGGAATTTCTTTTCTGGTCTAGTCTATTTGGTAATCTGTAGGCTTCTTGTATGTTTATGGGCGTCTCATTCTTTAGGTTAGGAAAGTTTTCCTCTATAATTTTGTTGAAGATATTTACTGGCCCTTTAAGTTGGGAATCTTCACTCTCATCTATACCTATTATCCTTATGTTTGGTCTTCTCAGTGTGTCCTGGATTTCCTGGATGTTGTGGGTTAGGAGCTTTTGCATTTTGCATTTTCTTTGACAGTTGTGTCAATGTTTTCCATGGTATCTTCTACACATGAGATTCTTTCTTCTATCTCTTGTATTCTGTTGGTGATGCTTGCATCTATAATTCCTGATCTCTTTCCTAGGATTTCTATCTCCAGGGTAGTCTCCCTTTGAGATTTCTTTATTGTTTCTACTTCTATTTTTAGATCCTGGATGGTTTTGTTTAATTCCTTCACCTGTTTGGTTGTGTTTTCTTGCAATTCTTTAAGGGATTTTTGTATTTCCTCTTTAAGTGCTTCTACCTGTTTACCTGTGTTTTCCTGTATTTCTTTAAGGGAGTTACTTATGTCCTTCTTAAAATCCTCTATCATCATCATGAGAAGTGATTTTAATTCTGAATCCTGATTTTCCAGTGTGATGGGGTGTCCAGGGCTTGCTATGGTGGGAGAACTGGGTTCTGATGATGCCAAGTAACTTTGGTTTCTGTTGCTTATGTTCTTGTGTTTGCCTTTTGCCACCTGGTTAACTATAGTGTTACCTGCACTCACTGTGTCTGACTGGAGTCTGTCCTTCCAGTTATCTTGCTTATGTCAGAACTCCTTAGAGTCCAGATGTCTCTGTGATCCTGTGATCATAAGCTCCTGGGTGGAAGAACTCCTGGGACTCAGGCTGCCTCTGGCATTCTGAAATCCTGCTGCTCTGAGTGCAGTGGTTCCTTTAGGATGGTTCAAGATATCTTGTCTTCACAGGAGCAGACAAGGTTTCTGCCCCAGTCAAAAGGACCAGGCATGGGTAGGAAGGGAAATGGTATTCCAGAGGGGCAGGGTTTAGGTGGCTGATGGGTCCTGAGCACCCCTCGATCCCAGTTGTAACTCTGGGGCATGGGTAGTGGAAGAGGGTTCTTACTCACTGCTCTGAGTGCAGTGGCTCCTCTAGGATGGCTCAGGATATGGTGTCTCTGAAGACCCCCATACTCGGGAGACCCTTCCTCAAGCCTCCGGAAATCGCGACCACCCAAAGATCACAAGAAACCATACCTGGATGCAATCAGCAGAGGCTTTATTATGGAAGTAAGCCAGCGGTCAAAACGACAAGCTCTTTAGCTCCAAGAGCAGGGTTTTGGCCTAGAGTGGTGGGTTAAAGGGTCTTTTATAGCATGGGGTGGGGGAAGGAAGGCATTTTCGCGCGCTTACACATGAATGGTTGCATTTTCACGCGGTTACACATGATTGGTTGTTTTACAAATTTTGAACATAGCACTGGAAAGACCAAGGGAGGGTTAACCAAGAACAGTGAAACATTTCAGAGAATCTAGCCCAAATGATCTAGAGTCATGTGGAAATCGTTCTGCACACTCATTCTTCTCAAAAATGTGGTTTTTACCATGCTATTGTGTCCTATCCTGCCATTTATCAACTATTTCAGATGAACTATCTTCCAGCTATAGCCCCACCTAGGTGGCAGCATCTTTATCTGTAGTCAGGAATGCCTTCCTGCCTTGGGCGAGGCTTGGGGAATGTAATCCAGCAAGTGTCCTTCACCTGGAATGTGAAGGCCTGAAATCTTATTTTCAGTACCGCGTTCTGTAAGGCGAAAAATCTACACATATTTCATAAAATGCCCTTTATAATTTTTCACTCTACATCTCCACAGGAGCAGACAAGCTAGGTGTCTGCCCCAGCCAAAACTATGTGGAAGTTTTATGAGTGGTTTGCCATCTTCATCCCACTATTGGGAGGCCTGCCTATCCACAGGCAGCAGTAACTTCAGGTGCTTTATCTCTCACTGCTAGGTGTCTCAGCTAGATTCACCCTCATAGATTCCCTGTGGTATTCCCCAATCCCAGGTCTCTGGCACATCCTAGAGATGTAACCTCCACCCCAAATTTCCTTTCCCTCTCCCCTGCTCACCCTACACCTGACACCCCCACCCTGTTCAACTCCCCCTCTCCCATCCAGTTCCCTCCCTCCATCTACTTCCAATATCTATTTTATTTCCTGTTCTGAGAAAGACTCAAGAATCCTCCCTTGGGACTGTAGAGTGAAAAATTATAAAGGCCATTTTATGAAATATGCGTAGATTTTTCGCCTTAGACCTGAGCAGGAAAAGTGCAGATTCCAGAACGCGGAACTGAAAATAAAATTTCAGGCCTTCACATTCCGGTGAAGGACATTTCCCCTGAACCAGAGGACACTTGCTGGATTACATTCCTCAAGCCTCAGGCAACGGGCCCACCTGTGTGTGGGGGGGAGGGTGGGGGGAAGCAGGAAGACGCATTCCTGACCATAAAAAAATATAAGCCGTCTAGGTGGGGCTGTGACTGGAGGAAGTGAGAAATATTTTGTAATGACGGTATAGGGGACAGTGACTTGGTAAGACTACATTTTTGAGAAAAATGATTGTACTGAGTAATTTCCATGGCTATTAACCTTTCAGGGTGGATTTCTCTGGAATGTTTCGCTATTCTTATGTTATGTATCCTTGGCAACCCCTCACCACCACCCCACTCCCCTGGTTTGTGGTTTTTCTCTTTAAAATGCTCCACGGACTGGATGTTGGGGTCAGACCTTACTCCTGCGCAAGTACATGGTCAGACAGCTGGCTGCCAGCTCTTTCCCTAATAAACCTCTGCTGATTGCATCCAGGTATGGTTTCTTGTGATTTTTGGGTGGTCGTGATTTCCTGAGACTTTAGGAAAGGTCTCCGGAGTTTGGAGCTCTTTAGGACCTCCGAGGTATTCAGCTTCCTTTGTTCTGTGTATTGTAGCATGAGTATCCTCTGCTATATGGCTTAATTTCTACTTATAAGTGAGTACATATCACCTTCCGCTCTGGGCCAGAGCACTGAGCAGATCTTGGGTGGCAGCTCTGCCCCCAACATCCAAGAACCCAGAGGAAGCAGGGATCCCAAGCACTCGAACTCAGGCAGTATCCTAGGTAAGCAGACAGCAGGGCCCGCCCTAAACAGGGAGTAACTGGGAACCAAAAGGACCCAGAAAGTCACTCCCGGCCTGGAACACTGGTTCCTTCCTGTCTGGGCCAGAGCACTGAGCAGATCTTGGGTGGCAGCTCTGCCCCCAACATCCAAGAACCCAGAGGAAGCAGGGATCCCAGGTGCTCGAACTCAGGCAGTATCTTAGGTAAGCAGACAGCAGGGCCTGCCCTAAACAGGGAGTAACTGGGAACCAAAAGGACCCAGGAAGTTACTCCTGGCCTGGAACACTGGTTCCTTCCAGTCTGGGCCAGAGCACTGAGCAGATCTTGGGTGGCAGCTCTGTCCCCAACCTCCAAGAACCCAGAGGAAGCAGGGATCCCAGGTGCTCTAACTTGGACAGTGTCTTAGAAACTAGTTCTCAGATCTGAGGCCTAGATCAGACCTCTGCCAGGTCTGCTGTTGTGTGGATCCCGGATTCCACCTGAGACATACTGGAAGGTCCACTCAATCCAGATCCACAGAGGAACAGATGAACTCAGAGCTTCAGACAACATATCCTGAGATATTCTAGAGGAGACACTGCACCCAGAACAGCAGACACCTAGCTGGACTACTACCTTGGAGGCACCATATCCTGAGGCATCCTAGAGGTACCACTGTAATCAGTGCAGCTGGAAAAGATCACAGAGACATCTGAACCCCTAGGAGATCAGACACAAGCTAGATAACTGGAAAGACAGGCTTCAGTCAGAGACAGCAAGTACAGGCAGCACTAGAGTTAACCAGATGGCAAAAGGCAAGAGCAAGAACTTGAGCAACAGAAACCAAAGTTACATGGCATCATCAGAACCCAGCTCCCCCATCAGAGCAAGCCCTGAACACCCCATCACACCAGAAAAGCAGGAATCAGAATTAAAATCACTTCTCATGATGATGATAGAGGGCTTTAAGAAAGACATAAATAACACTCTCAAAGAACTTAAGGAGAGCACTGGTAGACAGATAGAAACCCTTAAAGAGGAAACACAAAAATCCCTTAAGGAATTTCAAGAAAATGCAACCAAATGGGAAAAGGAATTAAACAGAACCATGCAGGATCTAAAAATGGAAGTAGAAACAATAAAGAAATCACAAAGGGAGAATACCCTGGAGATAGAAAACCTAAAAAAAAGATCAGGAGTCATAGACACAAGTATCACCAACAGAATACAAGAGATGGAAGAGAGAATCTCATGTGCAGAAGATACCATGGAAAACATTGACACAACTGTCAAAGAAAATGCAAAATACAAAAAGCTACTAACCCAAAATATACAAGAAATCCAAGACACAATGAGAAGGCCAAACCTAAGGATAATAGGTATAGATGAGGGGGAAGACTCCCAACTAAAAGGACCAGTAAATATCCTCAACAAAATTATAGAGGAAAACTTCCCTAACCTAAAGAAAGAGATGTCCATAAATATACAAGAAGCTTACAGAACTCCAAATAGTTTAGACCAGAAAAGAAATACTTCCCGCCATATAATAGTCAAAACATCAAATGTACAAAACAAGGAAAAAATACTAAAAGCAGTAAGGGAAAAAGGCAAAGTAACATATAAAGGCAGACCTATAAGAATTACACCAGACTTCTCACCAGAGACCATAAAAGCCAGAAGATCCTGGACCGATATCATACAGACCCTAAGAGAACACAAATGCCAGCCCAGACTACTATACCCAGCAAAACTGTCAATCATTATTGATGGAGAAACCAAAATATTCCATGACAAATCCAAATTTACACAGTATCTCAACACAAATCCAGCACTTCAAAGAATAATTGGTGGAAAACTCCAACACAAGGAGGGAAACTACAACCTAGAAAAAGCAAGAAAGTAATCTTCCAAAAACCCCAAAAGAAGATAGTTACACAAACATATCTCCACGGATGTTAGCCCAAAAGCTTGGATTAGCGAAGACTCAACCCACAGACCACATGAAGCTCATGAAGAAGGAAGACCAAGAGGGGATGCCTCAGTTCTACTTAGAACGAGAAATAAAAATGCTCAAGGGAGCAAATAGGGAAACAAAACATGGAACAGAAACTGAAGGAGGGGCCATCAGGAGACCTTTCCACCTGGGTATTCACCCCATGTACAGCCACCTAATCTAAACACTGTTGTGGATGGCTGGAAGTGCATAATGTGAGGAACATGATATAGCTGTCTCCTCAGAGGTCAGCCAAAGACTAAAACACTCAGAGGACAATGTTCACAATTAACCACAGATATGATCAGGGGTTTCCCAATGGAGAACTTAGTGAGAGGACTGAAGGAGCAGAAAGGGTTATTGACCCCAGGTGGTAAGCAACAATACCAAACAACCAGAGCCCCCCAGGGTCTAAACCACCAGCCTGGGAACACATAGGGAGGGACCCAAGACTCCAGAGGTATATGTAGGGGAGGATGGCCCTGTCAGACATAGGTGGGAGAGGAGTTTCTTGGTCCCATAAAAAAAAAATGAATGAAAAATGAATGAATAAACACACAGTGGGGGGGGATGTGAGGGCGGGGAGGGGATAGTGAGGGGGGTAGGTGTGGTCACTGCCTCATAGAAGCATGAGGAGGGGGATGGGATAGGTTTCTGGGTGGTGGGAGGAAGTAGGCTAAGGGGAGAAAATCTGAAACGTAAATACTACAACCAATTTTAAGAAGCGGGGGAAAAAAAAAGTCTTCAGAACCAACATCTTTAAAAAAAAATGTCAGCCCCCTGGGGGTGGGAATTTTTTTTTCTTGATACTAAAACTTGTTCTGAGAATTGTATATTGCAGAATACACAGCCTTGGTGTATCTACTCATCAAGCATACTGAGCAGACCTGCCCAAACCTCTGATGTCCTGGAATTCCATTTGGATTCAGTGAAGACACAGCATCAGAGGCTTATCAACTTACTCTCCCCCCCACCCCTCTTCTAAAATCTCAATGCCCTTAATCAGCTTGAAGAAGTTAAAGAAGAGTCAGCGCCCCTATTCCCTGAGCTTGGGGACTAATGTGGTTAATAATGGTCTGTCTTTCTAGGGACAAGTAGTGGTTTTGTTGGAACAGGGGGGATTAGCTAAGACTTACTGCATAGCCATAACCTACTGGTAGAAATCTGTATAATTATTATCAAGATGAAGTTATAAATTCTTAAATGATACAAAATTTACTTTGATCTCAAATTTAAGGTTTTCATTGGTACAAGCCTCTTATTAATATAAAAATGAGATGAATATTGATACACTCATGGGCATTGTGCCTGTATAACACATTTAGGAATACAATGCCTAGACCCAGCCCTTTTTTAACTTTTTTAACTGATTTGGGACGGTTAACCTATGAGTTAAGGGACTATAGCAAATTCATATTTTTGAGTTTATTGTTAGGGTGCTTTCCATATTTTACTTAGAAATAGCTGAGAGGAGTTAACAGAAAACAGTCCAGGTTACCTTACATGGATAGTTGGTTTTCAAAACATCAGAAGTCCATAGAACTGATGCTACAAATATTTATATATTAATGTTCATATTGATTAGAGACCTGTCTGCTCCTGACAGCTTCCTGTCGTGGATTCTAAGAAGAAATTGAGCATCCTTGGAGTTACTCCAGTTGTGTGGTAACAGCCACTAGGCAAGAATTGCCTCTCTCCATCTACAGACAAATTACTGTCCAGAAAAGGACACACATGCAGAATAGTCGACTGATTATATCTGCCTAGACAGAGTAATCAGTCCTTAATAATCCTGCATCACCAAGGTCTGTCAGATGATTCTGGGCCAAAAGGCTGAAGATTTGATGCTCCAACGTTTGGTAGTATAGGGGCTTTTCGGGTGTTCAGAGGTCTCTATAAATTGGCTAAGTTTTAGAAGCTATGCTTTGTGCTTCCCACAATTATAGTTAACTCAGTCATTCTGGATTTCTGACAGGGTTGAAAACTTATAGCTATTTACCGTAAGAGAAAAGATTTGAGTGGATGCTCGGCAGCTGACATTCATCCTAAAGCCAGGTTCAGAACTAAATGTTTTAGTTAGGATAGATGACAGAGGTGCTGGTTAGTCAACAAAATGATGGACTGGGTATTAGGACTATCTTGTACCTCACTGGTACAAATTGGTATAATTATGCTCTAATTGTATTTTGAGAGAAAAGTTTCATTTTAACAGGAAGGGTGATGTGTAGGAAGAGCTAAGGTAGGAGGAGTACTGAGAGGAAGAAAAGGAGTAAGAAGAGGAGGAGGAGAAGGATAGGAGAAGCTAGGTGATGAAAGAGAGAAAGAGGGGGGAGACAGGGAGGCAGATATTCATGTATCTCCACCAGTCAAAGATAGTTGTTATATCTAGGTCGGTCAGTGGGTTACACCTCTGATTGAACAATTCCAAACATATAACGCTTATGATTAACATTATTTTAAAAAATGTATAAATGCAAAAAGGAAAAGGGGGCATGGGATAGGGGTTTTCTAAGGGTGGGGGGAATGGGGAAAGGGGATGGCATCTGAAGTGTAAATAAAATATCTAATAAAAAAAAAAGATCTTATTGAGGAAGTCCTACTCTGAGGCTCCTAAGTACTTAATAAGCAGGCAATATTCTTCCTTGATGAGAAATTATAAACAGAACTCATTTGAAACACTCAAATGACTCCATTATTCTTTGAATAGAAACTGTTAGGCTACTGTTTTCTTGTCCAGTATGTCTTCAGTGACAGACCTAAGTGGAGTATAACAGAATAAAGAAAAAACAGATACAACACATGGGCAACAGGTGTTCTGGGCTCCCTAAAGAGATGTCATATCTTTCATCCAAATAATTAAAAATAAGATTTGACCAGAGAAGACCTCCTGAAGATCTTGGCTACAAACAAAAAGAGGAAGATTGGCAAGATAACCAAGACAGGTAAATGTATGCCCTGATCCTGCAACTTGAGAACAGCTCTGAGACAAAACAAAACAAAAAAACAAAAAACCCTCTTTTTAAAGACAATAGACCTTGTTGACTACAAAATCCTCAAGAATTTTCACCCCATTCTTTTAAATGGTATAAATGAAAATTGATATTACAATCTGATATGATTCAAACTAACTTTTAAAGAAAGAAAATGTGTTTTATCTGCTCAAAGATTATAAAATCTCTTTTAATTAATTTGTGCATGCTGCACATTCCATACAAATGTATTTATAGAATTATATATTTCATGTATGGTTTGTATATTGCAGAATAGAAGACTAGCAGGGCAATCCTGACAAGATTCACCCTTGAGGATGCTGACAGGACCTGTTCCAGCTTCCTGCCTGATCCTGCCTCAAGTTTCCAAAAACTTGCTTTGAAAACAACTTCAGAAAGGGCTGATAATCCCCAATGACCTTGGTTCATCTAGCCTTTCAGACTGTTCCAGTCAAGTCTTCACTTATATATTGTAATGCAAAATTCTATACCCAAAGTTCTGGACCTGCTGGTGACTTCTCCTGTTTACAAGCTTTTGCTATGCAAACTTTTCTCCTTGATTTAAAGCTATTGGTTAAATAAAATTTGCTACAGCCTATTACTGGAGGAATTAGAGGTAGGTGGGTTTGGAGTGACCTGGTTGGAGGAAGAGAAAGCAGAGGGAGAAGGAGAAAGAAGAGGGAGAGTGGAGGCCCCTTGAAGGAAAGGGAGCCATAAGCACAGGGCCAGGAAAAACAGCAAGTATCTGGGGTACATCACTGGGGATGTAGCCAGGCTAGCAGTTAAAAGAGAAGATTAGGGTTTATCACCAGTAATTATCAAAGCCAAATAAAATAGCCATAGTCTGAGTGTCATCTATTTGTAAGCTAGTCTGGGATAAGTTTAAATTGCATGTATGACACTGTGTATACACTTGTGCCATGGTGTGCATGTTGCATTAAGGGGACATCTTGCAGGGGCCTATTCTCTCCTTCTTCTATGTAAGTTCTAGAGATCAAACCCAGGTAGTCAAGTTCAGCTGTAAGTAACTTCACTGCTCCTTATTTAGGTTTAAAAATATTTATGTTTGTGTGGGTATAAACATGCAAAAGACCAAATGTAATAATCAGAAAAAATAAACCTAGTTTGAACAATGTAGGACACCTAGAGAAAGAACATGGGTTATTAGGTTTAGAAATGATCCTATTTCTTCACTGAGAGGACCCTCTGCCATTCATTTGAGGTTCTGAGGAAGTGTTATAAACAAGTGTTTGGTGCTCAGAATAAACTAACACAATCCAAATAGAAAAAAAAATAGTAGTATGTCATTTTCATTTGAAAATAGGATTTATTATACAAATTGCCCTTACTTTCCCTATCCTTGGATGAAAATATGTTTACAACCTGAAAAGGTGATAATGGTCTACTTAAGCAATGTATCAACTAATTTTATTTGAGCATCCAGTGATTTTTATAATGAGATAGCCCAGTGAGAAATGTCTGCTTTGTGCAAGGTCAGCAACCTGACCTTGATTACAATAGGAAGATGACCAAAAGATGATCCAATAAAGTTGTCTTCTGGTTTCAATGAATTTGCAATGAGCTATACATTCATAATTGTTGGGGGCCAACTTTTAGCAGAAAGCAGCTATCAGCTTTGCAGCCATCTTGAGCCATATACCCTGACATGAGACTTGATTACAATAGCCTACAACAGCTGAGCACACTCCAATAATCTTGGTTTAGATACCTTGGGTGTGTGAGATTAAAGGTGTGTAACTTAAGAATGTGACTTAGAAGTGTAGAGATAAGATTTAGAGACAAGACCTAAGGGCATGATTAAAGGTGTGACCAAAAGGCATGGCTTAGAAGTGAGACATATAAAAGGCAGAGGCAGACAGTAGAGAATCTGACTCTTTAGATATACTCTTTAGAGAGACTCTTTAGAGAGTACAGCTAGACTTGGAACTTGGACTAGGAAGAGAGACTGAAGAATAAACTGGATTGAATCACACTCTGTCTGGTCTCCATTCTTCAAGTTCGTCCTCACTCTCTCTCTTGCTGAACCCCAACCTGTGGACTGGAGTGGCAGCCCGGGCCTCAACATTTTGCTCAGGCCGTGACATTTTTTGGCCCCTGAACGTGGGACTAGTGTGGTTCTCAACATTTTTTGGCGCTCAACGAGAGGCAGTGAGAATGAGAGATCCAGTGAGGGACTTTACTGGAAGAAGGATCTGCTGATTGTTGCAGGAAACTGCTGCGTCAAGAAAGGTAAGGAAATGGGACAAAAAAGTAGTCAACCTGAATCCAACTCTGTTTTGGTTTGCTTCAAAGAAGGTAATGAAAATGGGACAAGAAATTAGTCAGCCTGAATTCAGCTCTCTGTTTTGGTTTTGTTGTTTGCTGCTCACATGTGTTAATTTTTCTGCTTTTGTTCTTGAATGCTGTCTTTTTTGTTCAAAATAAAAAGAAGCATAAGTTAGAATCCAAAATACAACCAAAGGTTGATGACAATTTGTCAGAGCCAGATTGTGCTGACCAAGAGGAAGAGGAAGTCAAATTTTATGACGCTGAAATGCCCCCTCCATATGCACCTCCACCTCCAAATGCTACCGCAATGGAGATGATGGTTATAGATCCCATAAGGGAGTTACAGGAAAAAATATCTGTTCTTAAACAACAAATAGAGTTAGAAAAAGAGTATCAGGACTTAATTAATCAGCTACAAAAATTAAAGACAGGAAAGATGTCTCAAGAGGTAAACTGTGAAAATCCCCTGGCTCCTTGTGTTCCTCAATCAGGAGTCCAAAGACAGTCTCTGTCCTCTAGCTTAAGATTAGCCACAGATCATCCAGAGAAGGGAAACACTGAGGCTTTCCCTGTATCAGAGACCAGAGACAATCAAGGGATTTCTTGGAGACATCACACAGGATTTAATTTTCAAATTATTAAGGAATTAAAAAATGCAGTATCACAATACCGTGTTTACTCCCTTTACTCTTGCAATTTTAGAGCTTGTTGCAGAGGAGTGGCTGACTCCTAGTGATTGGAATACATTAGTGACAGCAGTTCTTAGTGGTGGTGACTATCTTATTTGGAAATCAGAGTATCATGAGAATTATAAAGAGACAGCTAGGAGAAACATTCAGGCAGGCAATGGTCGGTGCCTTTGATGCCTTAGTAGGTAGGAGAAGGGCAATTTGCTTCTAGTGATAACCAGATGCAATATGACCCAGGTTTATATGCTCAAATTCAAAATGCAGCCATGAAGGCTTGGTGTAAACTTCCAGTAAAGGGAGACCCTGGTGCATCTTTAACAACAGTCAGGCAAGGGCCTGATGAATGATTTTCTGACTTTGTTCATCGATTAATGACAACAGCAGGGAGGATTTTTGGTAATGCAGAGGCAGGTGTAGATTATGTGAAACAACTTGCATATGAAAATGCTAATCCTGCCTGCCAAGCGGCCATTAGACCTTATAGGAAAAAGACAGACCTTACGGGGTATATCAGACTCTGTTCTGACATAGGTCCCTCTTACCAACAGGGCTTAGCTATGGCGGCTGTCATGTAAGGACAATCAGTAAGAGATTTTTTTGCAAGTAGAGACAGAAAGGCATGTTTTAAATGTGGTAAGCCCGGACATTTTGCAAGAGATTGCAAGGTAGAAAATGAGTTGCCGGGCAGTGGTGGCACACACCTTTAATACCAGCACTTGGGAGGCAGAGGCAGGCGGATTTCTGAGTTCGAGGCCAGCCTGGTCTACAGAGTGAGTTCCAGGACAGCCCAGGCTACACAGAGAAACCCTGTCTCAAAAAACCAAAAAAAAAAAAAAAAAAAAAAAAAATCCTCTGGAAAGGATCCAGAAGAAGCCATCCTCTTAAGTGAAGTTTATATATAAATCATTATACCTCACTGCATCCTAACTTACCACATACATGTGTACAATTAGAAGACTGTTTTTTTTGTCTTGGTTTAGTTTTTTGCTTGCTTGTTTTTTCTTTTGGTTTTATGAGACAGGATTTCTCTGTGTAGCCCTGCTGTCCTGGAACTCACTCTGTAGACCAGGCTGGTCTTGAACTCAGAAATCTGCCTGCCTCTGCCTCCCAAGTGCTGGGATTAAAGGCATGCACCACCACTGCGCCATATGAGTACACTGTTGCTGCCTTCAGACACACCAGAAGAGGGCACCAAATCCTATCACAGAGGGTTGTGAGCCACCATGTGGTTGCTGGGAATTGAACCCAGGACCTCTGGAAAAGCAGTTGATGCTCTTAACTTCTAAGCCATCTCTCTAGTCTTGAGAAGATTGTTACTGCCATCATTGAAAATTCATTTTATTTTATTGAACATATATTCATATAATTCTGATGCTTCCCACACTCAATCCATGACAGAGATGTTATAATACTATTACAAAGTCATTTTAGAAGAAAAATGAAAACAAGGTCACCTCATGTCATTTTGAAAGGGCAACAAAATCCCCATTTGTTTCCATTTAAGGTCTCCATTTGTCTGCATTTAAAAACCAGGCCAAATTTCAAAAACGGCTATAAAGGACCAGCTTCAGGACTAGACCATAAGTCCCGGAAACTAAGTCATGAGGTACCAGTTCTAAGAAGAGAACACAAAATCCAGAACAAGATCGTAAAACTCCCTCCCAAAGTACAGCCTGGAGATAAGCACAAAAATGGTGAAATGTTTTATCTCAAAATGAGTTATTTGTGCTTGGCAGCTTTATTTCATTACGTGGTTGAATGTTCAGGACATAGGAATGCAGACCACTGATGACTTATGATCTCCTAGCACCCACTAATGAAAATTTAGATTGCCTAATCCTTCTAGAGAGTTCTTCTATTTCCCTATAAGAAAGCCTGCATAAGCTTTGTTTAGGGTCAACATTTTAGAGAATTATTGCTCCCTCCACATGCGTGTTGTTTCTGCAGAAAAAAACACTCTTTGGTTTTGCATACTATCTGAGTCTGGGTATTCATTCAGCGATTTTCAGACCCTTACAATTTCTGTCTGGTTTGAATAAGATATAGCCTTGGAACAGAAATGCTTCTTCTTCTTCTTCTTCTTCTTCTTCTTCTTCTTCTTCTTCTTCTTCTTCTTCTTCTTCTTCTTCTTCTTCTTTTTTTTTTTTTTTTTTTTTGGTTTTTCGAGACAGGGTTTTTCTGTGTAGCCCTGGAACTCACTCTGTAGACCTGGCTGGCCTTGAACTCAGAAATCCTCCTGCCTCTGCCTCCCAAGTGCTGGAATTAAAGGCATGTGCCACTACTGCATGGTGAGAAACAGACAGAAATACAGAAAGACAAGCCAAACACTTAACAGGAGTGAGTATATGTCAGAGAAATAATGTAAATAATTACTAATTACAAAAAAGATGGGCAAGCTGGCTATATTGGCTCAGTCAGAAGCAGGGGCATCTCACTGAGCTGGAGGCAGCTTACTCTGTGCAAGGAATTTCAGGAAAGCCAGAAATACATATTAAGACCAAGTTTCCTTCCCCCAAATCAATAAAAATAGCAAAAAACATAGAAAGATCTCAGATACTTTCACCAAAGTTTCCACAAAGAGTTACGCATTCACTCCAGTTCTGTATTCATCTTCCATAAACCTGACGTGTCCCAGTTTAAACTGCAAAATTAATAAGATCCCAGAAAAAGAGACTACATATTAAAACAGTTGGAAATGGACAGATGAAAACATTAGCAATATGATTGTTGATCATAAACAACTTAGGGTAGAAAAGATGGCTCAGTGATGAAGAGCTCTTACTGGTCTTACAAATAGATGAATTCAATTTCCAGTACTTCCCATGGGGCTCACAAATATTTTTATATCATTTTTAAAATTTTTAAATTTCAAAACCCAAGATGTGGGTGAAGCTAAGTAAAGCAGCATATGCCTGATTTGATGTGTACAAAAATATATTCCAGCCCCATCCGCCAATAATATAAAACCCACCACCACCCTGCCCTACTGTTCTTGATCTATCTCTGTGACACAGAATCAAATTCCCATGATCAACCACAGGCCATGCATTCCAGAAAATCAGGGAGGCTTCTGAAAGACTGCTGCCCCTCAATTTTTATTTTGTTATTTGCTTTACATCACAATCACAGAACCTTCCCTCCTGTATTCCCAATCTCACTCTTACAAATCCTTCTCCATATTGCCACCTCCATTTCTCCTCAGAGAAGCAGATTTTCCTTTGGGTACCATCCTACACTTGGGTATCTAGTCCCTTAAAGAAAAGACTATACCTATAAATAGTAAGAATAAAAGAAAGGGGAGAATCATAGACCAAAGGCACAAAAAATATTTTCAAAAAATTATGGAAGAAAAATTTCCTAAACTAAAGAAGGGCTTGCCTATCAAGGTACAAGAAGCAATCAAAACACCAAAGAGATTGGACCAGAAAGGAAAGTTTCCTCACCATATAATAATCAATTTGCTAAACACAGAGAAGAAAGAACTATGAAAATCTACAAGAGAAAACAACCAAGAAACATGAAAGCAGACCTATTCAAATTATACCTGACTTCTCAATGGAGACCTAAAGACAGAAGGGCTTGAAAACATGTGCTACAGACTCTAAGAAATAGTACAGATGCCAGCTAAGATTACTCCAGTAAATTTTTCTGTAAGTATAAACAGATTAAATAAGATACTCCGTGAAAAAGTCAAATTCAAACACTATTTACCAATAAACACAACACTACAGAAGGTACTAGAAGAAAATCTTAAGGAGGGAGATTATCTACACACATGAAAACACAGTAAATAAATAATTACACATAGGCAAAACCAAAAGTAGGCAAGAACAAACACACAATTCACACACACACACACACACACACCCCCCCAAAACAGCAAAAACATAATAACAGGAATTAACAGTCATCATTACTTGACATATTTCTTTTTTCTTTTCTTTTTTCTTTATTGGATATTTTACTTATTTACATTTCAGAGGCCATCCTCTTTCCCCATTTCCCCTCCCCCAAAAACACTAACTCATCCATCCTCCTCCTTTTTGCTTTTATACCTTTTTAATTACATGCAAATATTAAGGTCATTTCTAGTTTGAGGAACTAGCTATATAATAGATGCAAATAGTCAAGGAACAAGCAAGACAATAAGCACAAATAGTCAAAGAACAAGCAAGGCATTAATCAAAGTTCTGTGAACACTCCCTTGACCATTGTTTCTAAGTGTTTACCAGGATTACCAAAATAACTGAGCCTACTTCCCTGTCCTAGCCCAAAGTTAATTTTTATGTCTGAAGCCTACTTCCTTGTTCTAGCCCAAGATTTAAATTCCTGCCTAAATTGCTTCTTTGTTCTAGTCTAATGTCAGATTCCTGCCTGCAGTCCATTTCCTTGTCCTTGGCCCATGTCATATTTTTGCTAAGCAGCCCCAAAAGCTCTCTGCCTCTCCCTCTTTTTTTATTTCATAAACCAGACTGAGCCTGTCTTAGGTGGTTCTGACAAGAAAGATTTCCTTACCAGTCGTGGAATATGCATTATCAAAACCAATGTATTTCTGTCTTAGGTTGTTAAGGCTCTGTGCAGAATCTTACCCATACTTGACTTGCCAACCTGTTAAATTAGTAACTCTGTCTAGGGGTCCATTTTTAGTTTCAAGTCATGTACTTTGGCTGCCAATATATTTATGTTGTTAGAGACAAGCTTTGACACAATGGGCAGGAATAAAAGTATTTCCAGGACAAAAAGGGAGGGCTAGCATGATCATTCTTAATGACCAGAAAACATTGGAGAAAAAAGTAATTAAGAGGTAAAAGCAGTAATTTCCTGGCAGAGGGAATGGAGTTTAAAGATATGTTTGAACAACCAAATACACAGCTAGAGCCAATGATGTTTTTCTCAATTCTCTGAGTTGACATAACTGTGCAAATGCATTGGACATACCTACAAAAGAGTGCCCCCTAGCTGGAAATTCAATATTCATTGGATGAAGCAAAACTCTCCAAATATAACATTCATATAACATGGAATCAATACATGGTGGGAAATTTTAAAGCCCTGGTTCTTTCAGGTCCTTGTTCATAATGGTGACTCCAGGAGCTGATTGTCTACCCTGATTACTCTCAGCACTGGACACAATAAACTATTCCTCTTATTCTGGATTAAAGGCAAAATACATGCTCTTTGTGCAAATGCTTCATGCATGTGTGTGTCTGACTGTAATGGACAGTTGAATACATAACTCAGGGCTAGGACACCATTGTAGAGAACTCTATGTTAAAAGGTTTTAAGTGTTTATTTTATGTACATGGGTGTTTTCATGCATGTGTCTGTACACAATATCTACAAAGTCCATCATATCCATTGGGACTGGGGTTATGGGATATGATTATCTACCAGGTCATTTCTGTAAATAGAAACTATGTCCTCTATAACAATAACCAGTGCTCTTACCTAGTATCCTAGCTTTCTGATCACTTTTTACCTTTTTTTGTTTGGTTGGTTTTTGTTTTGTTTCATTCTTTACATTTTAAATAAAATCTATCATATAACTTTATACCTTCCTTGTTCTTTCTCCATCCCTTCAAACTCTCCCTTGTTAAGTATGTGTGAATATGTATGCACAGCTGTATGAATACCTGACCAGTCCATTTCTGTTGAGTGTGTCTATAGTTTTATGGCTGAAAACGTTTTGTTGGACATAAAATTAGGATCTCATTCCCACCTGAGACTAACTTTTTCACTTGCAGGAAAATTTCACTTTTCAATGAGCTATAGGAGTCTGAGAATGAAGTAACCGAGATTTGACATAGACAAAAACATCGAGAATAGAAAACATGGCATGGTATGACCTCAGCGAATATCTGATGGTGTCGTGTTCTGGAAGTTCTGGAGATGCAGGGAAGACTTTGGACATTGGCATGAACCAATCACAATCTCTGTTGATTCCATGGTCCTCTCACCACACCCAATTATCCATTCTCACATTGCATGACTTTGAAATCCCTGCCACCATTTTCTAAGCACCATGATTATAGACCAGTGTCACAATGCCCAGCTTAAAATGACTTCAACTGTATTTCCTGAGTCATTAGAATGATGGGATGAGTAAGATGAGCAGTTACACTTAACTATATTGCAAACCAACTTATCTGTGTGAGTCTGGGTTTCACTAACTGTAACATAAGAACATCTTAATGCTAGTCTTTGCTGAGTGAAAAAGACAAAATGATAAAGGAAAATTATATTGCTCATAGTTGGAAGAAAGCAGGAGAGCTGAACTTGGTGGGAACTTTCTTCTATTACTTGAGTTAGGACCAGAGCCTGTGTCCTGGCCACACATACCACGGGTCCAGTCACTTGTTCTTAATAAACCAATTAAAAGAACCAAGTTACCTAGCGGTGACATGGCCATCTATAATACAGTCACTCAGGCAAAATGATAGACAGATCTGTCTGATGTTCTACTGACTTCTAGGCCAGCCAGAGATACATAGTGGGAGTATTCTTCAAAAGACAGAGAAATCAACAAAAAAGAAAAAAAGCAAATTATTCATGAAAATTGAAAACATTAATGCATTTATTCAGTGTGACTTCTTTGGACCAGTGATGAAGATATAAATTAACTAATCATCTTTGGGGTACTAACAAGTGTAGATAGAAGGCAAAATATAGGCAAAACTAAGAAATCTAACCAATCCATATGGATCTTTCCCATCTGTAAATCCCTTCCCCATTCTTGGCTCCTTGCTTATTTGACAAGGACATTCTCATCTAGAGGAATCAGTCTTTCCCAGATTGAGAGTTTAGGGGAAACTCAAATTTCATAGGGTACACTGTTTCACTATATGTTAACCAAAGGGAGATATATAAGTTCTCTTTAGAATATCATTATTCCTGCCAGGAAGATAGGTTACAGGAATGACAAGGCAGGGACTCATCACTTTAAGACAAAACTGGGCACTGCCAACTGGGGGACTGTGAGGTGCTGTCACTGACAGCTCCTTATAGCTGCAAAGAATGGAAGACCTGGAAGGGGGCTGAACCAAAACAGCTGCATAGACACAGAAAGTACAACAGGAGCTCTCTTGTGGTCTGGTACCCCACAAGCATTGCTCTTTGGCCTTTTTATGCTCTGGCTTTCACACTTAAAACTCCCTCGACAGTTCATCCATACTTCAGAGCTCTCTTTAAATACCTGATTTCTCCAGCCTTAGAGTGGCTTCTCTTGCAGTCTTGGGTTCCCTGACAACACCCTTCATTTCATCAGGAGTCAAACCACTCAGGGCTCCTAAATGAATGTTTTGCAAGGAAGCAGAATAGGATCCCATCCAAACAAGTAGATCTTCATTCCTGGAGGTTTCTTTTCTTTCATTACAGGAATCAAAAACTCCAGCAAGGGTAATCATAGCATGTGTCCTTGTAAGCTACAACTGCTGCTGAATTACCACATTTGCCATAAACTGAGTCTTGTGGCTTTGATAATGTGATGAGCCACTTCATAGAGACATGTATTTTCAGTTTCTCTCCTTATCATTCCTTGCTTTATTTCTACATTTTGTGAGGATTTGGCCTAGGAAAATTCTTTCAGAACAAGAATAAGTTTCTGATGCTATCAATCTTACTTCTTATAGGTCAATAGGTCTGAGGTAAAGATGAACTTAGGATCAGCCATACACAACTTACTCTTATGACATGTTCATGAGGCTAAATAGATGGATCAGCCTCTAAGAGAACTGGCTGTTCATCCAAAGGAACATACTTTGATTCCCAGCACCTACAAGACAGCTTGGAAACTATTTTTAGTTTCCATCATGGAGGACCTGACACCACATTCTGGTCTCCACTGGTACCTGTCACACACACAAACACACACCATTTTCATTTCTGGTACCCTAAAAGGCCAGAAGATTGCATCAGATGTCCTGGACCTGGAAATAAAAGTAGCTCTGAGCTATCTGATGTCAGTGATAGAACCCAACCTTGGGTACCCAAGAAGGAAAGTAGTATTGATCAAATTCTCAATCTCTCAAATGTCACTGTAAAGGTGACAATGCTCCATTACTCCTGTGTCCTATCACATGGAGGTTATGAAAGTCACTCTAGATGGCTGTTGAAATTTAGTACATTTCTATCCTCTCTGTGAATGGACTTTCCACATTGCTTATTTTCAAGGTTTTGTTTGGCTGTGGCTGTCTGCAACTGCCTGTGTCAGTTGGTGAGTGGAGCCTCTCAGAGGACAGTCATGTGCGATTCCCGTCAGCAAGCATTACAGAATATCATTAATACTATCTGGGTTGGGTGCTTACTCATGGGATGGATCTCAAGTTGAGCCCTTACTCTTTGGCCATTCCCTCCGTCCCTGCTCTATCCTCAGTCCCTGCATTTCTTGTAAGACAGGCTGTTTTGGCTTGAAAGATGTGATGGTGGATAGGTGTGCCTATCACTTCACCAGGGTTCCCACCTGGCCACAGGAGGCAGCCTCTCCAGAGTCCATATCCCCAATGCTGTGAGTCATAACAAAGCACATCCCATTGTTCCTTGGGTGCCTCCCCTATCACAATCAGAATTCCATAAGATCAATAGAATCAAATAGCCTGGACCCGTGGGGCTCTCAGAGGCCTTGCCTCACATATATAGCTGATGTGCAACTTGGTCTTCATGTGGGTACCAAACAACTAAAGTGCGGGGAGGGCTATCCGAGAAGCTATTGCCTGTATGTGGAATATGTTCTTCTATCTAGGCTGCCTCTCTGAGAGGAAGCACCTAGCCTAGTAGAGATTGGATGTGTTAAGATAGGGGGATATCCAGGGGCAGAGAAAGGATGGTGGGAGAGGGTACCTTGAGGGCAACAGTGAGTAGAATGTAAAATAAATAAAAAACAAAAAAAAGGATTAAAATTGTTCAGAGTACAGCCAAATTACATATGGAAAATTTCCATAATTTGATATATATTCCTTATTTTTTTGAGACAGGATACCCTACAGCCATGACTGTTGTAGAACTCGCTATGTGGACGAAATTAACCTCAAACTCAAACGCACTTGCCTGCCACTGTCTCCCATGTTCTGGGACTACAGAAAAGCACTTCTAAACCCAGATATGTTTTTTAAATGATTTAATTTTGAATTAAAAAACAAAAGGATAAATAACACTTAAAAAGAAACTATCACTGTTTTGATGGATAGTGTTTCCTAATATTCAATAATAATAACTTAAATTGGTGAATTACTTTCTCCATTCTCTATAATTGGGTTATTTTCTTTCCTCTATTAACTATAAGCGTTGAAAATGTTGGAACTGTGTGTGCTTACTCCCATTCCATGGTGTGTATGTAGCAGTGAGAGGACAACTGGCAGCTGTCTCTTATCTAGTTCCTTTATATACATTCTAGATAAAAAAAATCAATGGTGGTTTTTGGCTGCAAGTAAACTCACTGGCCTTTATTTAGATTTGAAATTATTGAAATTATTTATGCATGTGTTGGAATAAGTGTGCATATGCCACAGCCCAAATTTAGAAGAGAAAACTTTGTAGGGCTAATATGGGTCTCTCAGAGATTAAACTGAGGTCATCAGGTTTAGCAGCAACCAACTTTATAATGACACAATTCTCTGGCATTCATGTAATCTAAAACAAAGCATTATATGATTTTCATTTGCAAATACAATTTATAATTTAAGTTGTCCTGTTTTCCCCTATCCTTAGATCACAGTATGTCTATAATCTGAAGACAATAACTTACTGATATCTTTCAACTAATATTATTTGAGCATCAGTGAGATGGCTCAGCATCATAAAGTTGACCAAAAGTGGACCTCACAGTATTGTCTTCCAGTCTCCACATACCTGCCAAGGCCTATAAGCCTATACCTATAATCACATTACACACATACACACACACACACACACACACACACACACACACACACACACACCATTTTTTAAAATAAATCTTATTCCAGTCACATTGTCTAGCATTCCTCTTAAGTTCTGTAGTTTAAGATGAAGTGTTCAGTAGATAACTAATGGGGACATGAAGAAGCATGGAATACTAAATAATACATGCATATCTATAGCATATCAAGCTCCGCTGTGAGAAATGGACTTGACTGCAGATTATTCTGCTTCATTACATCTCTACCAATAGGTGAAAATGTCACTTTTGCATACACATGTTATGTATGTAATTTTTTTGTTCTATGTATATGTATTTGTAATTATTCTCTTCTATTAAGCATTTTAACACTGATGTGGTTGAATTGTGTTGACAAAACAGGATACATTGGGGATAAATCTGTTTTTGGACTTGTACTCAGGAGGGTGACACATGATAATCTAGAGTTCTATGTAGCCCTGACTATTTTCTGACATGCAAGCCAGGCAGAATATCAAGGGACACCTCTAGGGAATTTGTGAAAATATGACAACCAATATCAGGAACAAGAGTCCACACTCATTCAGACAGCCTTACTTGAAATGTATTAATTGCATGCTGTCCAGTATTTAAATAAATTATGGATGAATTAGTTGATAGATATATTATATACATTGAAGCCAAAAGACATCTTCCACCAAGTTTAAGGACAATACAAGACACCTGTAGCCACAGCAGCAATATAAAGGCCAACAAATAAGCTTTAATAAAGAGATTTGTCACACATACAGCAGCACACTACAAAAACAGCTTCAAAATTTTCAGAGTATAAACCACATGTGGAAATATGAACAAACAAACTTGCATAAACATGAATTATTTACTTTCTTCAAGGCCATTAAGAAAAAGAGGTGCAGTGATAACTTTACTGGTGATTGAATGTGATGTCAAAATCTTTACCATTTGTAGGAATAAATTTTTTCTCGTGTGTGAAGGTTTTTCTTATTACTGAATGTCAACATAATAAATGCTTTCAAATATTTACAGGGCTAGAGGCATGGCCAAACATTTAAGACAAGTTTATTTCTAGGACCAAAGATCAGGGTTTTTATGACATTCTGTGATTCCTCCTCCAAGACTACCCCAGGGGTTCTTCGGAATGAGCATGTACATTCACAAAGCCATATAAAAATACACTGATAGAACCTAACTAAAATTAAACAAATTATTAAACAAATGCATTTTACTAAAGAATGTTTTCCTTGTGCAAGCATTCATTCCTGTAACAACAGTGTTAAGATACCTAAAGGCTTACCTGCAGTTTTTCCTTATTGTGGTTTGAATCATGTAAGAGAAAACAAGAATGTATGTTTGGAGTCAGAGAAATCAATACTTTTCAGTTGATGGGATCATTTAAAGATTTAACAAAGTAGGGCAGTGGTGGCGCATGCCTTTAATCCCAGCACTTGGGAGGCAGAGACAGGCGGATTCCTGAGTTCGAGGCCAGCCTGGTCTAGAGAGTGAGTTCCAGGACAGTCAGGATACAGAGAAACCCTGTCTGGGGAAAAAAAAAAAAAAAAGGAAAGATTTAACAAATGCTGCCCTGGTGGAGGAAATATGTCATTGAAGGTGAGCTTGACAGTTTATATCTGCATGCCAATTCTAGTTCCCACATCCTTGCTATATGCTTCAGGTTGAAGATATGAGATCTGAGCTTCCTCCTTTAGCTCCCATGCCTCACAACTGATTTAATGATACTTTGTTGGTGTGAAACCATAAGTCAAATTAAACTGGCTTATAGGTTGCCTTAGACATTGTTTTATCAAAGCAACAGAAAAGACATTAATACACACCCATAAAGTTTTATACCTGGATGAGTTTTTGTGTAATTAAAGAAACATGTGTTGCCGGGCAGTGGTGGCGCACGCCTTTAATCCCAGCACTTGGGAGGCAGAGGCAGGTGGATTTCTGAGTTTGAGGCCAGCCTGGTCTACAGAGTGAGTTCCAGGACAGCCAGGACTACACAGAGAAACCCTGTCTCAAAAAACCAAAAAAAAAAAAAAAAAAAAAAAAAAAAAAAAAAAAAAAAAAAAAAAGAGAGAGAGAGACATGTGAAATCTAAAAGAGTTATTAGCTTATCACTTAAATCCATAGTGGTTTTATGCAGATGAGTTTGCAGGTGCAATTGAAATAAAAGGGAACACTGTACTTGAATAGATGGTTGACACTCATCAAATTATTTTGTTCCAGAAGAATCTTGTGTAGCTGAATCTTACTAAATCCTTCATAGTCAGATTCCCTTCATTATGAGTTCTTTCACATCCTCAAACACTACTGTGATATGCAAAGGCTTTAACAGATTGGTTACACACTAAAGGTTTTACTCTTTTGTAAAGACTAAACTAAAATGTAAAATGTGTAAAAGTGCCGGGTGGTGGTCGTGCATGCCTTTAATCCCAGCACTTGGGAGGCAGAGGCAGGCAGATTTCTGAGTTCGAGGCCAGCCTGGTCTACAGAGTGAGTTCCAGGACAGCCAGGGCTACACAGAAAAACCCTGTCTCGGAAAAACAAAAAACAAAACAAAACAAAAAACAAAAACAAAAAAAATGTGTAAAAGTTTAACACATTTAACTACATTTATAGGGTTTCTCTGCTTTATGATTTCCTTTTATCATGAAAAACTATGGCTACATTCAAAGGCTTCACCACGTTGTTTATATTCATAGTGTTTCTCTCCAGTATATGCTCTTTTATATATTCAAAGATGACTGTCACACACAAATGTTTTATTACATTGATTACATTCATAGAGTTTCTCTCCAGAATGTGTTCTTTTGTGTATTCAGAGACTACTGTGATATGCAAAGGCTTTACCACAGTGAGTCCATTCATAAGGTTTCTCTACAGTATGTGGTTTTCTCTGCATTTAGTGGTAACTGTGGTGTGCAAAGGGTTTACCACATTGCTTACACTCACAGGTTTTCACTCCAGTATGAATACTTTCATCATGATGATGGTTATAGAAATGTCCAAGGGCTTTACAATATTAAATACATTTGTAAGGTTTCTCTCCAGGATGATTCTTTGCATGCCTTTGAAGATGACTGTTAATGTAAAAAGGCTTTATCACACTGATTGCATTTGGAGAGTATTTTTTTAATAGTTGAAGTTCATCTTAATATGAAAGCTTTACCACACTGCTGACATTCACAGGTTTTCTCTTCAATATGTGTTTTTTTGATGTATTCAAAGATAACTGTGTTGTAAAAATGGTTTATCACATCAATTATATTCGTAGGGTTTCTCTCCAGCATTATTTTTTTGTGTATATGGAGATAGCTGTGACATGCAAAGACTGCATCATACTGAATACCTTCATAGTGTTCCCCTCCAGTATGGTTTCATGTCTTTACCACATTGCTTATATCCAAAGTGTTTCATTCTAGTATGTGTTCTTTTATCAAAAGATAACCATGTTATACAATAGGTTTTCCACAGATTACATTCATAGTGTTTCACCACTAAGTTTTCTTTAATGTATTCAGACATACTATGTTGTGAAATGGCTTTATCACTTCTATCATACTTACAGAATTTCTCTCTGATACCTATTCTTTTCTACATTAAAAGATAACTGTGATATGCAAAAGCTTTACCACATTTCTTCTGTTCATATGGCTTTTCTACAGTATGAATCCTTTCATGATGATAAAGACTACAGCAATGTGAAAAGACCTTACCATGTTAAATACCTTCATAGGGTTCCTCTCCCAGACAATTCCTTTTATGTTTCAGGAGACTATTGTGATTTTCATAGGTTTCACAACAATGATTGCATTCATGGGGTTTCTTCAGTATGATTCCTTTTATGGTATTGGAGAGTACTGGAATGTGCAAAGACTTTACCACATTGATTACATTCATAAGGTTTCTCTCCAGTATGCATTCTTTTATGTATGGTCAAAGAAGACAAATACGCAAAGCCTTTTCCACATTGATTACATTCGTAGGGTTTCTCTCCAGTATGTGTTCTTTTATGTTGTTTGAGACTTTGGGGTTGAGAAAAGGTTTTATCACATTGATTGCATTTGTAAGGTTTCTCTCCAGTATGAGTTCTTTCATGACTTAGAAAATGAGTGTGAGATACAAATGATTTATCACACTGATCACATTTGTAGGGTTTTTCTCCAGTATGTGTTCTTTTATGTATTCGGAGATGACTCTGTTGTGAAAAGGCTTTTCCACATTGATCACATTTGTAGGGTTTTTCTCCAGTATGTATTACTTTATGTGTTCAGAGATGACTTCCTTGTGCAAAGGATTTTCCACACTGATTACATTTATAGGGTTTCTCTCCAGTATGTGTTCTTTTATGCATGGCCAAAGCAGAATGATATGCAAAGGCTTTACCACAATGATTACATTCATAGGGTTTCTCTTGCGTATGTGTTCTTTTGTGCATGGTCAAAGTAGACTGAAGTGCAAAGGCTTTACCACATTGATTACATTCATAGGGTTTTTCTCCAGTATGTGTGCTTTCATGTGTTCGAAGAGTCCGTTGTCGTGAATAGGCTTTATCACATTGATCACATTTGTAGGGTTTCTCTCCAGTATGTATTACTTTATGTATTTGGAGATGACTCTTTCGTGTATAGGTTTTATCACACTGATTACATTTGTAGGGTTTCTCTCCAGTATGTGTTCTTTCATGTATCCGAAGATACCTGTGTTGTAAAAAGGCTTTATCACATTGATTACATTTGTAGGGTTTCTTTCCAGTATCTGTTCTTTCATGTATTTGGAGACTACTATGACATGCAAGAGCTTCACTCTGTTGAAAGCCTTCAGAGGGTTTCTCTCGAGTTTTAATTCTTTCATGCTTTTGACGATGACTGTGATATGTGAAGGCTTTCACCCATTGTGTATATTCATAGGATTTCTCTCCAGCAGGACTTCTGTCATGCCTGCAATAATTGGGACACGTAAAAGTTTTATCACATACATTACACTGATGAATCATTTTTGTTGGTAAGAATTAATTTTACAATTTGGTCTAATTGTAAGGTAGAATCAGACCTTAAGGTCTTATCACATTGATTACAGTCTTGGTGTTCCCCTTCACTGTGGGTTGTTTTGCATCATTAGAGATACCTGTGACTGTCAAGGCATTTATTACATGACACACATTTATATTACACTTTTTCTACATGACGTTTTTCAGCTATTTGAAGAAAACTGCAAGAATTCAGAGATTTACCACAGTAATTATGTTCATAAATGTTTTACAATGTGAGTTATACTGTATTTGAAAAGTGAAGGACAAACAGAATTCCACATTAATAATGCTCATAAAGATTCTCTGCAGTATGTTTGTGATTGTATTCCAAGTGAAGTTGAAAACCTAAGTGATTACAAACTTTTATCACATTCAGAAACTTTCCTTAAAGTGGGGACTACCATATGTCATTTAATAGTTCTAGGAAAGAGAAATACTCTGCTTCTTTCAATACCCCTATGCTCATGTGGACTGTATCCACTATGACATATGATATACCTATTGAAAGAATAGCAAATGAAGGTTTTCCATTTTGTATTCACACAGCTTGACATTTTCTTCCTCACAGACATAAAGTATAGGGTGTAGATTATGGCTTCTCCACAACAACGTTCTTAACTCTCGTAAACTTCCCCTCTCAACAAACTTAGCAAATTTCAGGCAAGTGTATTAGTAACAGCAGCTTTACTATGGACTATTTGCTCATTAGAAGGATTTGAACATTATATATATATAAATGTATGTATATCACCTATCCAGTGTGGATACACTTGGCAATATCTGAGTGGTGTGAAATTACATGGAATGCAGTTCTACAGTGTAGCTCTAATGGTGATACGATTCAAATAGTTCTATCTGAAGAAATACTGTCAGAGAGGAATGCCTTGCAAGCACAAATCAGCTGCCTTACATGCAGGTACTTGCCTTTGTGAGAATTTAATAGTCATCATAACCCTAAAGCTGTGAAGGTTTAAACTGTTGTTGATTTTTAAAAACTTCAAGAACACATCAAATTTCTTTCCAAAGCACATTTGAATCAGGTTTCACAAAAAAAATTACCTTCCATGTCTTCTATCACTTTGACAATGTTCTTCAATATTATGGTCTTCCCAATTGTAGCCTAAAATGCAGTACCAGAAAATGTATGATATATTGGAAATTAGACAATAAGCCATTATCTACAGTGAACCTTAGGACCATGCCTACTTTATTCCCCTCAATCTTCCTCATTCTGATTCAAGATGACAGAAGAGCATCAATAATCAAGAAACAGTTGTTCCCCCACCTGATTTTAAAGGTCAAGGAAAATTCAAATTTACCTATAGCAATGAGGTTCCTGTAGGTCTCCAGCATCACATCTTTGTAAAGTCTCTTCTGAGATGGATCCAGCAAGAACCACTCCTCCCGAGTGAAGTGCACATGCACATCATCATAGGTCAATGCATCCTAAAATATCCCATACATGTGTAGAACACAAAGTGTGAAAGTTATACCACTAATGAATACCTCATTGACAATATATTCATATAATTCTGGTGATTCCCACACTTAGCACATGACACAGATATCCATTATCATGAAATCATTTTAAAAGAAAACCAAATTATGATATTCACCAGCACATTGCTGTGCCCTTTGAACAACATATAATGTAACAAAAGAAATGTCAACTAACGGATACAAACAAAAAACAGAAAGAGAAAGAGAGAAAGACAGAGAGCCAGAGAGAGAGACAGAAGCAAAGAGATTACAACCACTGAGACATCAATATAAACAATTAAAAACTACAAAAAGCTATGAGCAAGATGGGTGTATTTGCTCATGCCTTTAATTGGAAAACTCAGCAAGTAGTGGCAGGTATATCCTATTGACTTGTATGACATCCCAGTCTATTAAACAAATTCCAGGAAAGCCTGTGGGACCTATTACAACATCTCTGCTGCAATACAACACAATCAACCCCCCCCCCAAGAAAAACCCACAAAACATTGCACGCCTTTAATCCCAGCACTTGGGAGGCAAAGGCAGGCTGATTTCTGAGTTTGAGGCCAGCCTGGTCTACAGAGTGAGTTCCAGGACAGCCAAGGTTATACAGAAAAACCCTGTCTTGAAACCCCCCCCCAAAAAAAACAACCAACCAACCAACCAAACAAACAAAAAAGCCCCAAAACCCAAA
Source organism: Arvicanthis niloticus (assembly GCF_011762505.2). Classification (NCBI taxonomy): domain Eukaryota; kingdom Metazoa; phylum Chordata; class Mammalia; order Rodentia; family Muridae; genus Arvicanthis; species Arvicanthis niloticus. Next base: position 16,635,585 of record NC_047658.1, read on the forward strand.
AAAGAAGAAAAAGAAGCAAAACCCCAAACAAGAAAGATAGAAAGAACTTCAGAGGATTTTATTGAACTTCCTACAAAGAATTAATCATTCACTGTATGCTGGGGTCCAGCCTCAACAAGAGTCAGGAGTCATCAAGGAGTAAGGATACCTGGTAAGTGAATAAGAAAACGTACAATTGAGATACAATACTGACAGGCTGGCTTTTTTTGGTGAGTTGGCCCTTGAACTCAGGAGTCAGGGTGTTCACCTAGACTTGATTCAGTCCCAGTCTTTTATTGAAATCATACAAGGAAATTGGGTTACAAAATTCATAGGGGGGTAGCTATATGCTTCTCTATTTTCCTGTGCCAACATTTTCTTGTGACACAGAGTAATACAGACTTAGAACAGAAAAAAAAGGAACTATAGAATCTCAGACATAAAAATTCTACAGCAAGCACAATTTTTTACATCTCCTGACTAAGAGTCTCTGGTGAGGTCGGGGCAGCAGTGTTGTGGTTACAAAGTCAGTATCTTTCAGACACATGTGAGACAATACAGTTTCATAAAAGGGCAAACATGAGGTCATACTGCTGACCCTGCAGTCTTTATAATTTTTTGGAACCCATCTGTCTGTCTACAAAAAACATCCTCAACCAACTTGTATAGAGAATTCCTAGGGGGCTGCCACCATCGTCTCTAAACCCAAGGAACCATTACTAACTTTCTGGGAAATACATGTATATTATTCCACCCTCAATTTTATAACAAATATCCCATTTTTATTATACAGAATTGAGACTAAAACTGGGGGAACAGCTGATTAATGAGAAATTACTCGTCTCTGCCTGCATCTCTAGGTTTCTTTCATTTCCACCTAGGGCAAGTGACTGCAACATACATTTTCTCTTGAATTCAGAAACAGCCTTCACTTTGACATTATTGGTAACATCTAATTTCTGGATATCAAGTGGGTTTCTACTAGATCTTGCCAGGTCACTAAATACCAGTTTACTCAAAGAAGGAAGGAAAAAAAGGAATAGTAAATAGATAAAGAAAAGGTAAGTACTAAGGATGACTGTAGAAATGACATCATGAGTTGCTTGCACCAAAGAAGCAGATTTTGGATTCTCTCAGTATTCATACTGGGGCCCATAAGAGGCTATTGCCTCCCACTCTGAAACATGGTCCCCCCAACCTCCCCACATCCCGTATCCAGCAGGTTTTTCATCCTTGTCATCAGGGGTCCCAGGCATCTCAGGCTTAATGTAGGGTGTCTCCAACAACTGTAGTTCTGTATTCATATTCCTGGAACCTGATATATCCAGTTTAAATTGTAACATTAATAAGATCCTACTTAAAGCCAATAGATATTTAAAGTAATAATGAACAAATGAAAACATGTAAATGTTCACCATAAATAAACAACACATTGCAGAGAGATGACTCAGTACTTAATAGATCTTTCTGGTTTTAGATACAGGACTCAATTGCCAGTATTACCATGGAATCTAAGAACTATCCATTATGCCATGTTCAGGAGTTCCAAGGCCTTCTTTTGACTATTGTGAGGACCAGGAACACAGAGGTGCATATGCATTCGTACTCATTCAAAATTTTCAAAACAAACACAACATGTAGGAAGAATGTCTCACTCTTAAAATCAAATGAATCAGAAGGATCATTTCAGCTACACACAAAATGTCATTGAAGACAGACAGTGTTCAAAGACATCTTCCCAGATAGGAAGATTTTTCATTCAATAGACTGGATTCTGACTCTGGTCACTATAAGTTCAGGGTCATTCCAGGAAATGTCTGTAGTCTAACTTCAGTGATTCCCATATTCTGCAATTAATGTCATAAATACATGTCATCATGAATATTAGAATAATACTCTCTGGCAAATATCATTATTCAAGATATGAGTGAAGCACAAAACTATAGCACATGCTTGTCATGTGCCAAAACATACATTTCAGGCCCATAAAACAATAAAGTCAGACATATTGACTCATATATAATACCAGTCCAAAGGAGTCTGACAGGTGAATTTCTAAATTTTGGTCCATTCTAGTCTATAAACCTACTTATAGGAAGGACATCCAGGGTTTCACAGAGAAACAAAAACAACAAAAGTAAAACTGTAAAGCATTAGGATAGCAAAATCGTGTAGAATGGAATAGGAATTGCTTCTATACCATCATATTTGATTTAGGGATAGAGAGTTTATAATGGGGACAGCATAACAGCACAAGAAAAAGCTGACAGATCATTTCAACCACAAAACATTAGACACAAAGAATAGAAATGTTGAGTCTATAGATAATCAAGTCCTGTCCTCTATGAGGAATTTCATCTAGAAAGGCCCCTCTTACACAAGCTTCAATAAACTCCCTGCAAAAAGTCATTGAAGACAGACGAGTGCTCAAAGACATCATCCCAGATGGGGTACTTTTCATTTAACTGACTACATTCTGACTCTGGTCAGTCTAAGTCAGTGGTCATTCCATGATGAAAATGCTTGGACTCTAACTTCAGTGACTGCTATATTCTGCAACAGCTTGAACCCTGTTCAAATGTCCAAGATTCTTTTGACACTCAAGGCAGTCTCTTGCCTGACACATCTGGTAAAATCAGAAGACAATTTATATCTTTCCAATATACAATGGCACAGAATACATATTTCCATTCCAATAGAAAGGAATGGGTACATAGTGAGCGAAGATTGAACCAAAGCAAGACAGAACCCCAGCAGGACAAATACCAAATCCTGTAGTTCTGTCTCAGACTCATGCAGCTTCAGGTTCAAAGGACTTAGATGGTCCTAACTCCTTCAACTTTCATAAATCTTTCTCTTTGGTTACTTCCACTCTCTACACACAGATGTCCATGGCAAATGTCTCATCACTTAGCTAGATCAACATCTTGTGGTCTCAAAATAACTCAGGCTTCTACCTCACAGTTTCATGCAGGGAACTCTTAGTGCAGCTCTGACTCTGTCAAACATAGACCGCTGGAATAAGTGACCAACTAAAACCACATACTACGAATACATGACATTACATTTTTCATCTTTCTTGTTTCTAGAACCAGTACAACATAAGTGATCCTGCCAAGTATGGCTTCTAAATTGTGATGGACCCTGACATGCTTGGACCCAGTTGCAACAAGTTTTATATAAAGTTGCTTCCAAGGACTCTGAATCACTTTGCCTATTCACTGCCTAAATTGAAGTCTTAGAAGGAGAGTGTGACCTTTTGGGCACCTTCTTAGGCTTCCAATAAAGAGCAAAGGCCTCCTCTTTAATGGTGATAACCTCCTTGAAAACTTCTGCTTGTTTCAGCATTTGACTGACATCAAAACTACATGGTGCTGTTTTTCTCCATGAACCAGACTTTGTATTTGTTTTTGCCCCACTTGTTACTTTTTTTCACTTTAGTTGTGAATGAGCCCCTCATAATAACCACCCAACAGACTGAACATTTTATCTATGAAATCAGACCATTACTTTTAAATTCTGCCTTACTCAGACATGGGCAGAAAAACAAAACATTGGGGACAAAATATTACACAACTGATCTCTAGCTTAATTTTTCCTGAAGTCTATTTTTCACTGAAATTCTTTGATCTTGAATTCCTCTATTTCCATTACTATCAACATTGTAATCATGCAGGTCATCCAAAAATAGCCCCGAATAAGTTCTGTGTACATCTTTGTCTTTGGCCGTCTAGAGTCCTGATGTCTTTCTTCCACATTCATCAAAAAGACAAATTCACGGGTTCTGTCTAGCAACAAAATCACTTTTAAGCTACATTTTTTGTCCTAATTTGCATCTCTCCTGTTGTGATTAAATCCTCTAACCAAAAAGGATCTCTTGTGATAAATGGGTTCATTTGTCTGATTCTGTCAGATCACATTTCATAACTTTTGGACCTTAGAATAGAACTCAAACTACAAAATGAAGGAACAGAACCATGGGCAAACACTGTTATCTAGCTTTCTCTCTGATTTGGACACTGCCTCATGCTCAGGTATCTATATGATCCAGACCAGGTCCAGTTACTTAGGGATATTTCCACTGTCTTTCACATCCATCACCAATCAATACAAGCTCTCACAAACATAGCAGCCAGTCATTCTGATGGGGTACACCTTCAATTGAGCCCCCTCAGAAAATGTTGACATTTGAAGCTAATTAGGACAAAGAGACAATGATATGTTTAAAAACTTTTTAAAAAATAATCAAAGCAATTAGTTGGGCATATCAATGACTTAAATAACAAAAATGGAAACATTGAGTACTGTGATAACTGGAAGATATAGATGTGCCAAGAAAGGAAGAGTAGTAAAGCCTTTAGAATCAAGATGAGTAAACTAAAATTTTCTCCATAGAAAGTCCCCAAACAACAAAAAAATCAAGTAATGAATAACATAATATAGAAAAATTTCAAAGTACAAAAATATGTTCAGGGCCGGGCAGTAGTGGCACAGGCCTTTAATCCCAGCACTTGGGAAGCAGAGGCAGGCGGACTTCTGACCTGGTCTACAGAGTGAGTTCTAGGACAACCAGGGCAACAGAGAAACCCTATTTCGAAAAAACCAAAAAAAAAAAAAAAAAGAAACAATATTATTAAATTATAGTAACTAAAATAACATAACATAGTTGACACCACTCATAAAAAGAGACACAATGATAGGCCTATAAATACAATTAGTCCTTTTAACAAAATCTCACAGGATTATAGTCAACATCAAAATCAAAACAATCACTGGCCAGCACTCACTCATGCACTCTGGTTCTTTTCCTGAGGTATAGTGGCCATGAAAAGCTTAGGCCCAGGCAACATAGTACACACCTTTAATCCCAGGAGACCAAAGAATCTGAGTTCAAGGTCTGCCTGGGACAAAACAAGTCCCAGATCCAGGCATGGTGGTACACACCTTTAATTTGGGTCATACCTTCTGTGGAGACCTATATGAGGACATTGGAAGAAGAAAGATTTGCTCTTTTCTACCTGCTTGCATTTACTTGCAAGCACATCAGTTAGAATCTGTGGTGGTGTGTGCGCAGTGGTGGCACACGCCTTTAATCCCAGCACTTGGGAGGCAGAGGCAGATGGATTTCTGAGTTCGAGGCCAGCCTGGTCTACAGAGTGAGTTCCAGAACAGCCAGGACTACACAGAGAAACCCTGTCTCGAAAAACCAAAAGAAAAAAAAAAGAATCTACTTCTATAGAAGACCAGCTGAAACAAGCTTGCAGGAATGAGCAACTTCTAGATACTTGGACTTCCCATTCACAGCTGCCCATTGTTGGGGTAGTTCGAGTACAAACTGTAAGTCATCACAATAAATTTCTTCAATATAGAGAGACATTCCAAACATTCTGTGACTCTAAGAACAGTGACTAATCAACATCCCTTCCTGCTGATCTCTGTGTCCTAGCAACTGAAGACCCCCAAACTCAGGAGACCCTTCCTCAAGTCTCAGGAAATCACGACCACCCAAAAATCACAAGAAACCATACCTGGATGCAATCAGCAGAGGTTTATTGGGGAGAGTTCCCTAGCCAAGCATGAACAGAATTTTGACAAAAGGCCCGAAAGCTGAGGGGTTTCTTTATAGCTTGGGGTGGGGAAAGGAAGGCATTTTCGTTCGGTTACACATGATTGGTTGCATTTTCACGCAGTTACACATGATTGGTTGTTTTACAAATTTTGAACATAACACTGGGAAGACCAAGGGAGAGAGAGGTAACCAAGAACAGTGGAACATTCCAGAGGAATCCAGCCCAAATGATCCAGAGTCATGTGAAAATCACTCTGCACACTCATTCCTCTCAAGAATGTAGCTTTACCACATCACTGTGCCCCACCCTGTCATTTACCAACTATTTCAGATTAACTATTTTTCTTCCCTGAGGCTTGAGGAATGTTAATCTAGCAAGTGTCCTCTGATTTAGGGATAATGTCCTCCACCTGGAATGTGTCCAGGGGCAGTGAAGGCCTGAAATCTTATTTTCAGTTCCATGCTCTGGAACTTGTGCTCTTTCTGCTCAGGTCTAAGGGCAAAGAAAAAGCCTGCATATTTTTCACAAAATGGTCTTTATAATTTTTCACTCTACACTACAAATGATGGTCAAACACCCCCTGCTTAACCCCAGGCTATGCCTACCAGAAGACTAGGCAATCTGTACAAAGACTTACCCCACTACTAATTAACAGAGATTATATTCTCACAGTCCACCTTAGCACTATAAAAGAATACCAAGGGATGCTTCCTTTCCCCCTGTTTATGCCTTGTGTAGATAACACACACCATCCCTACTTGCCCTTCCTGTCCTAACTCATTTCTGTGTCCTATCGACAACTTGGACAGACAGCTTTTGTTCAACCATATGCCATGCTTTCCAGAAGAACAGGTAGGTCAACAACAGAGCCAAGCTATCCTATCATAGCAGGTCTTGAATATTCCAACAAAGCTGAAAACACAAGAAAATGACCTTAAAACCAACTATATGAAGAGGATACAGGTTCTCAAAGAGGCAATGAATACAGCCCTTAAAGAAATCCAGGAAAACACAATCAAACAATTGGAGAAAATCAACAAATCCATTAAAGACAGTCAGGAAAAACAAACAAATAACTGGAGGAAAACAATAGATCCCTTAAATAAAGCCAAGAGAAAAAGAGCTGAAGAAAAGAAGTAAAACAGTTCAAGACCTGGAAATAGAAGCAATAAAGAAAACACAGACTAAGGAAATCCTAGACATGAACAATTTAGGGCTGTAAAGAAGAACTACAAAGGCAAAGTTTACCCACAGAATGGAGATGGAAGAGAGAGTATCAGACATTTGAGATATAATAGAAGACATGGATATGTAGGTCAAAGAAAATGTTAATATAAAAATGTTCTAGCACAAAATTTCCAGGATCTTTGAGGCATGATGAGAAGACAAAAACTATGAATAACAGGAATAGAGAAAATACCAGCTTAAATGTCTAGAAAATATTTTCAACAAAACCATAAAAATATTTTTTAACCTAAAGAAGATGTCAAGAAGCATGGAGAATAGACTGGATCACAAAAGATCCCCGTGCCATGTAATAATCAAAACCCTAAATGTAAATAACAAAGAGAGAGTAACTGGCAAGAAAGGAGGGGAACTAAGTAACTTCCTATATTTATGTGTTCTAGAATTCCTCTTGTCTACTTGAGGAGACTCTGAAACCAAAAGGCTTGGACACACAGATTCTATGAAACCACAGAAGCCAGCCCTGATTACTAAACCTAGAAAACTTCAATTACCATAAATGAAAATAATAAGATATAGAAACAATATCTATAAATACAATCCTATAAAAGGTGAGTGAAGGAAAAATTCCACATAAGGTTAGCTACATATATGAAAGTAAAGGAAATAAGTAATCTCATATAATCAGCAAAACTAAAAGTATACAATCACACACACAGAAAACATCATCACCACCAACAAAAAAATACAAAACCTAGTAATCCTTATTCATTGATATTTCTCAATATCAATGGCCTCAATTCCCCCCAATAAAAAGACACAGGCTAACAGAATGGATGGTAAAACAGGTTGCATCCTTCTACTGCATACAAGAAAACCAGTTCAACATCAAAAATAAACACTACCTCAAGGTAAAATGTTGAAAAAAGATATTCCAAGCAGCCAGGCAGTGGTGGCGCCTGCCTTTAATCCCAGCACTTGGGAGGCAGAGGCAGGTGGATTTCTGAGTTCAAGGCCAGCCTGGTCTACAGAGTGAGTTCTAGGACACCCAGGGCTACGCAGAGAAACCCTGTCTCAAAAAAACAAAAACAAAAACAAAAGAGTAAGAGGTTAAGACAGAGGAGGGGGCAAGCAGCCCCTTTTATAGTGGACCACGCCTACATGGCTGTTGCCAGGTAACTGTGGGGAAGAGCATACCTGGCTGTTGCCAGGTAACTGTGGAGGTGGAGTTTAGACAGAATACTAACATTGAGGAAATCAAAAGACTCATAAGAATATACTTTAAAAACTTGAGCCCTGGGCTGGTGAGATGGCTCAGTGGTTAAGAGCACTGACTGCTCTTCCAGAGGTCATGAGTTCAAATCCCAGCAACCACATGGTGGCTCACAACCATCCATAATGAGATCTGATGCCCTCAGCTACAGTGTACTCACACAAAATAAATAAATAAATTTAAAAAAAAACAAAAAAAAAAAAACCTTGAGCCCTGAGCAGGCAGTGGTGGCGCACGCCTTTAATCCTAGCACTTGGGAGGCAGAGGCAGGTGGATTTCTGAGTTCGAGGCCAGCCTGATCTACAGAGTGAGTTCTAGGACAGCCAGGGCTACACAGAGAAACCCTGTCTCCAAAACAAAACAAACAAGAAAAAAACAAGAACAAAACAAACAAAAAAACCTTTCCCCTTCCAAATTGGAGAATCTAAAAGAAATGAATAATTTTTTGATAGGTATCACTAAAGTTAAACAAAGATCAGAGAAACAATTTAAATAGCCTTATATAACCTAGTGATATAGAAATCATTATAAGACTCCCAATTTAAAAACTCAGGGCTGGATGTTTTAGTGCAGAATTCAATCAGATTTTCATAGAAGACTCAATTCCATTACTGCTAGAAGTATTTTACAAAATAGAGACAGAAGGAAAAATACCCAATTTCCAGTTAACCCCTCATACTCAACACACTTAAAACTCACCAAAAAAAAGAGTATTACAAACCAATTTCTCTTATGAACATGAATGCAAACATCATCAATAAAATACTTAAAAACTGAATCAAAAACCATATCAAGATTACTAACCATGTTTGTAATCTGTAACCAGTGATGAAGGGATGGATCAACTTACAAAAATCAAAAAATGTAAGCCTTTATGTAAATTAACTGACAGAAAAAACTCATTAGTCACTAAACTAGCCTTTAATAAAACCCAACAGCAATTTATGATAAAAGTCCTGGAAAAATTAGGTATACAAAAGACATTTCTAAATGTCATAAAGGAAATGTATAGCAAGCCTTTCACTAACATCAAATGAAACTGAGAAACTCAAACAAATTTCACTATAATTGAGAATAAGACAAGCCTGTCTAATTTCTCCATATCTATTCAATATAGTACTTAGTGTTCTAATTAGAGCAACAAGACAAATGAAAAAGATCAATGAGATATAATTTGGAAAAGAAGAAGTTACCTGGCGGTGGTGGTGCACGCCTTTAATCCCAGCACTTGGGAGACAGAAGCAGGTGGATTTCTGAGTTCAAGGCCAGCCTGGTCTACAGAGTGAGTTCCAGGACATCCAGGGCTACACAGAAAAACCCTGTCTCGAAAAACCAAAAAAAAAAAAAAAAAAAAAAAAAAAAAAAAAAGAAAGAAAAAAAGAAAAGAAAAAGAAGTCAAACTATCCTAATTGGTATATGGTATAATAGTATACATAAGTGACCTCAAAAATTCCATTATTAAAGTCCTCCACCTGATAAAGATTTTCAGGTAAATGAATGGATAGAAAATTAACTAAAAAAAAAAAAAAAACTATGTGGCCATGAATTTGAAAGCAATGTGTGATAGATCGAGGTATAAGAAAAATAAAAAACCAAAAGAAAACAAACACATAGCTGTTTCTAGGGATAATAGAGTGGAAAGTTTATTAGAGATAAAAAGGAGTGCATGGGCAAAGGCATGGACATCTTGAAGAGTCCAGAGCAGTCATGAACCTGAGCCATGTGAGAAGGGAGGACAGGAGAATCAGACCAAAAGGAAAGGAGGGAAATGGTAGAGGAAAAGAACCAGGTAACCAAAATGGTTATTACATCAGGAAGAGGTGCACAGAGAAGGGCAGCCCAATCACTGAGCTGGGATGGGGGATATGACAGCCATATCCTCTAACATGGAGACACTGAGAGATGCTGGCTGAACCTAATAGCCAGGTCCACTTTGAGTGGTTAAATAAATACCTAGCCATTTGTCCTAGGGTTTGAGACTTAAGAGTGGGGAGGAATGAGAAGGTAGAAATCATTTAATTATAATCTCAAAAATCATTTTAAAGTTGAGACAGGCCTTATAATCCAATATTCTCTAGAGACTAGACATAAGTATTAGAGCACACCAGGTATTACTCACATTTTTTTCTCTCTGATTGTGCATTTTCAAATTGGAATAATTAACATCCCTGTTAGGAAGAGCCAAACCAGTCTGTCCATATCTTCTGTACTGGTTAACTTAGTGTAACTACAGAATTTTGGTTTCTAGAAATTAGTTCAGTTCCTAATCAAGATTTCTGATGACCCTGGTTTATGACACAAAAAAATTCGACAATCAGGCCTTTTACTGATCATCAAAATTTGATTACCTGACTACTCATTGCTAATGACAACCAAATATTGTCAAACAGGAAACTCCTCCTTCTCCCTCCCCATCCCATCACTTTCTGTGCTGTGAATACGCCAGCATCAGAGTTGGTCAGTGAATTCAATTCTAACCCAAATCCCATTTCATTTGTAAGTGTCCAATAAAAGCCATGGAAGTCAGAGGACACTCAGGCACTGGTCTCTTTTCCATCTCACTGACTAGTAATGGCCAAGCCTGAAAGAGTTACAGGACTGTCTTCAAGTCACTGGGCCAAGAGCCAGGATAAGGTGAACAAAGCAATTCTTAATTACAAAGCAGGAGGCAAGCCTGGCATGCAGAAAGTATTTCTCTAATGAGAAACTAATACTAAAGCACTTTTAAAAAGGAATGAAATTCTTAAAGACTGGGAAACATTCCAGAATAGATACAAATAAAAGATTGTAGGAATGACACATTAAAAAAAATGAAATTTATGAAGTAATATCAGCCAAGTGCTAATGGCACATGCTTTTAATCCTAGCACTTGGGAGGCAGAGACAGAACTCTCTGAGTTCAAGCCCAGCCTGGTTGACAAGTTCTAAGACCATCAGCTCCTCACACTGAAAACCAGTTTTGAAAAACAGACAACCGAGGGGCGGTGGTGGCACATGCCTCTAATCCCAGCACTTGGGAGGCAGAGGCAGGCGGATTTCTGAGTTAGAGGCCAGCCTGGTCTACAGAGTGAGTTCCAGGACAGCCAGGGCTACACAGAGAAACCCTGTCTCGAAAAACCAAAAAAAAAAAAAAAAAAGAAAGAAAGAAAGAAAAAAGAAAAAAAAAAGAAAAACAGACAACCAAAACCAATTGTCAATGTGGCCATGATACTAAAAGCAATCTACAAATTCAATGCAATTCCTCTCAGAATTCCAACACAACTTTCTATAGACATTGAAAGAGCAATTCTCAACTTCATATGGAAAAACAAAACCTCTCAGGAAAACCAAAACAATCCTGACCAATAAAAGAACTTCTAGAACAAATGATAAGATTATGCAACTCTGATCCAACTCTGAGATGGCTCCAAGAGAGGGCATTAGGCCACAAGAGAGAGATTTCACATTCCAGGCCCCAGAAAGTTTTCCCAGAAATGCCTCTGATGAAATGCTTCTCAGAAAAACCATAAAACATACTGGCTGTAGGCCACCTGGGTCCTCTGGGGAATGAAGGTATGCTTCCAGAATGATTGATCCCATATAGGCACAGCCAATCAGCGTAACTACTGATGGCCAGTGCCTAGTTGCTGTTACTGTAATCAGCCCAATTAAAAAAAATGTCTAAAAGATGTTTGTAAGTCAGAATCTGGATTTCCTCCACTTTCTCCCTTGAGAGACCACTGAAGTGGGGGTGGGGTAGGGGTGTAGAGCAGCAACATCTCAGTGGCAAAGGAGAGGGGGATGGGGTGAAGACTTTTAGAAAGGAGACTGGGAATGGGAGCAACATTTGGAATGTAAATAAATAAAACATTTTTTTAAAAAAAAGAAACAACTATCTCTTTAGTAATAGCAAGCATCCAGCTCTGGTTAATGCTCAAAGGGGACCCAGCCTCGAACAGATTTTGCATTGCACATATGACATCATCCTGAAGTCTCTTTTACCTTCAGTCTCCAGGTTACACTTTGAACAACTTCAATAGGGACAGAAGCCTGCACGTCTAGCCACTTAGGCAGAGGGGAGAGTTACACAGCACAGACATCCCCAGAAGTATGTAAGTATACCAGAGACCTGAAACTGTGACACAGTCCTAAGTGGACGTTCCCAAAGGATGAAAAGGACAAGAAAAGCAGAAGGTACCAAGTACAAACGGTGGGATGGGGAACTCTATAACACCTATATCTTATGCCACGTAAGCATCCAAAGAAGAATGTCATCTTTACACTACTTCCTGGAGGGGAAGGGGCGACATGTATGAAGTCAGCAGACACTATTATACAATGGGATAAACTCGGAGGAGTCTAAAACAGTGCTGCACAGCTTAATACTGGACTGCTACCCAAGACGAGAGGGACATTTACAATGTTCTCATATTAACTCCAATATATCTTACATCATACTGTTAAAACAAAGTGCAAAAATTGTAGAAGATACCGTAGAAACTAGACGTTTCTGTGTTTGCCATCTTGCCAACAATGTTTCAACATACAAGCCCATGTTCCAAATGCCTGCGCAGATGCAGCCCCAGGGCAAAGTTATTCAGAGGTCACCTCCAGGCTCTGGGAGCAGCTAAGACCACAAACAACCTCACAGGCGGCCACGTCTAGCTGAGGTTCCCACCCAGCCCCAGGGAGGACTCACCACACTCGCTCCAGCTCTTTAATCGCCTGCCCCTTCCCATTGGAAGCAGCTGCCACATACTCACCATATCGCGGGTTCAGAGCTCGCCTGAACTCCACACACAGCATGCAGCAGCTCACAGAGCAGGACACACCAAGCACTCAAGCCTCCTCAGCTTGAACCCGCAACATGGCACCCAGAAGCATCCTCCTCCACTTCTGACTGGCAGGTCAGACTGGAGGCCCTGATTGGCCAGCAAGTCTTGAGTGAATGAGCACTTCCCTTATGGTTAGAGTAAGCCTTCTTGTACAGGGCCAACCCTTTAAAGATGTGTAGGTTGAGAGTGCCCTGAAGGGACAAGGCAAGGTGGTTCCTGTACCAGGCTTCCATTCCAGAGCTAGACGTTTTCTAGTGCTGGAGAGATTTGCATTTCAGCAGCACTTGTGCCTGTTATCTGATGCCCTAGCCTTCTCTCTTCCAGCATTTTCCCTTCTTCCTCCAGGGAATCATGGCTGATAACTTGCAGGGCCCATTTTTTTCTTTTTTTCTTTTATTCTTTTTTTTTTTTTCTTTTTTTTTTTTCTTTGAGACAGGGTTTCTCTGTGTAGCCCTGGCTGTCCTGGAACTTACTCTGTAGACCAAGCTGTCCTGGAACTCAGAAATCTGCCAGCTTCTGCCTCCCAAGTGCTAGGATTAAAGGCGTGAGCCACCGCTGCCCGGCTTTTTCTTTTTTCTTTCCTTTTCTTTCCTTTTCTTTTCTTTCTTTTTCTTTTTTAAAATAATTTTCTTTTTTTTTTCTTTTTTGTTTGTTCTTTGTTTTTCAAGACAGGATTTCTCTGTATAGCCCTGGCTGTCCTGGAACTCACTCTGTAGACCAGGCTGGCCTCGAACTCAGAAATCCGCCTGCCTCTGCCACCCAAGTGCTAGGATTAAAGGCGTGTGCCACCACTACCAGGCTGCAGGGCCCATTATTCAATTTGGAGTGATACAAAGAATCCAGCCCATAGGGGAAAAGGGTGCCCAGAATAGTAACAATTAAAGAGAGATTTTTAGAGAATGCTAAGATTTTTGTTCTGTGATTTCATGGTTGGTTTAGGTAAACTGCAGCTACTTTTCACCTGGTAAGTATGAGGCTTTACACAACCCTGAGAGAAAAGCAGAAAACAGATGGCAAACTCTATGGAACACTATTGCTAGCCAGCACATCTTCCTCAGTGTGAAGGGGAAAAAAACCCAAAGCTGTACTATTAAAGGCATTCTAATGAATGTAAGTGATAGAATGGATCTCTCTGTACATGTAGAAGGAGCATATATTGGAATGACTTGCAAGCTGTGGTCCAACTAGTCCAACAATGTCTGTCTGCAAATGGACAGATGAAAAATACAGTAGTGGCTCAGTCCACGTGGCTGGATGTCTCAGCTGGTCTTCAGTCTATACCAGGATTACAAAGAAGTAGCCTCTAATGCTAGTTTTTAAAAATATATACTTGTTAGCCAAAGGTATATCATGAACATAGGGGAAAAAACTACCACCTACAGTGACCTTTATAAATGAAGGATGCCACCAGAAGCTGTGACCTAGATTAAAGGTATTTTTTTTAAGATTTATGTATTTATTTTATGAATATGAGTACACTGTAGCTAGCTATCTCCAGACACACCAGAAGAGGACATTGGATCCCATTATAGATGGTTGTGAGCCACAAAGTGGTTGCTGGGAATTGAACTCAAGACCTCTGGGAGATCGTCAGTGCTCTTAACCACTGAGCCATATCTCCAGGCCCTTAAACATATTTCTTTCATTTTTATTTTTTTTGTTTTTTTTTTGTTTTTTTTTTTTTTTTTTTTGTTTTTTGTTTTTTGTTTTTTGTTTTTTGTTTTTTGTTTTTTCGAGACAGGGTTTCTCTGTGTAGTCCTGGCTGTCCTGGAACTCACTCTGTAGACCAGGCTGGCCTCGAACTCAGAAATTCGCCTGCCTCTGCCTCCCAAAAACGTATTTTTTATCACTTCAAATGATCCAAATTTAAAAAGGGGCTTTACAACTTAAAAGCTATAATTAAGAAAAATCCCTCACGAGAAGCTAAGTGATGAGAGAGAGAAAAAGAGAGGGGGCATGGAGGCAGATGCCTCCACCAGTCAAAGATAGTTTTTATATCTAGGTTGGGTATTGGGTTACGCTTCTGATTGAGCATTACCAAACTTATAAATCCTTTGATTAACATTTTTTTAAAAAAATCGTATAAAAGCAAAAAGGAAAGGGGGGACATGGGATAGGGGTTTTCTAGGGAGGGGAAATGTGGAAAGGGGATGGCATCTTAAATGTAAATAAAATATAAAATAAAAAAAAAAGAATATGCAGACAAAAAAAAAAGAAAAATCCCTCACAGTACCAAACTGTTGCAGTTTTAGTTAATTCCATGTCACTTTGACCAAACACAAGAGCCAAAACAGAAGAGCTGAGAAAGAATTCTTTCCTGTTGCAGAAAAGGAGAACAGGGGACTCATTTCCAAAGCAATGCTTTTATTTTTTGTCAACAAAGGAAGCATTAGGATTCCACGTAAGGAGTCTGGATATGTTCACTTACAGGTTCACTTACTCCTAAGACTGCTAAGTTAAATAAACCTACTTCTCAACATGGTCACAATGTAAAAAGCAGAGGTATTTATGGGCATTCTTAATTCAAAGTCATTCAGAAACATGTAAATTGTAAAAATGTTGGACAAAAATCCCTCTAGAATGTTCACCTTATACCATAAGGTCTTAGCAGATAATCAAGCAAATGATATTGTGAAAGTATATTGCTCAGGAGCCCATGATTTCTACTAATTATAACATATGATTTAATATAGATAGATAGATAGATAGATAGATAGATAGATAGATAGATATAGATATAGATATAGATATAGATATAGATATAGATATAGATATATCTCAATGCCACAGTTAGCTATCAGCATTGTGAATGTTTTTCTTAGATGAACAGCTATGCTGAACTTTTCTAACTTCAAAATAAGGCTGTTTTTGACTATGAGGATGCTGGCTCAAAGGAAGATCATGGCTACTTCCATGAACAACCATCCTGAGTGCATTTTAACTAACCTTGAGTGTTGTCTGTCTTCTGGTTATGGTATAAATGTAGGGTATGCTACTTTTTGTAAACTTTATTTTTATTTTACATAGTGGTGAGTGGGTATTTGCCTGCACTTGTCTGTGCACAATAACTGCAGAGGTCAGAAGAGGACATCAGATCCCTGGGACTGGAGTTATAGCAGTTATTGGTTAGCTACAATGTGGTTTCTGAAAATGGGATCTATATCCACTGTTAAAACATGAAGTGCTCTTAACTGCTAAGCCATCAGTCTAGCAAATGTCCTTTGTTTAACATTTATTTTTATATATTATAATTAAATATATTACATCACTCTCCTCTTCCTTGTCCTCTCCCTGGCCCTTTCTAAATTCTTCTCAAACAATTTCTATCTTGTTACATATGTGTGAATAAGTCTGCTCAAATATATTAATACAATTTGCTGTCTCCATTTCTGTTGGTTGTGTGGATATGAATTCACTGAACATGTTGTGTTTTGGGATAACCATGTAGGAGCTCATCCTTGGCTGAGGCTGCTTCTCCCACTCAAGAGAGCTCCACTCTTTAATGAGGAACAGGATGTTGGGGCACAAAGATCCTTGCTCCCACAGATCACCAGGGAAACCAGAAATTTTAAATATACAGAGGCCTGCACTAGGGAAAAAGATAAAATAACTGCATTCAACCTAAAAGGCTGGAAGGGGATTTTCTTAATGACCCAGTAACCTTTTTGTTCCATGTAGGCAGACCTCACATAAGTTTTTTCATGGAGGCAGACCTTAAACAAATTCTCCAAAATGACTGTCTTAAATTCTTTCCTTCCTAGACTGTTCCCAAACATTAGGGGAGATGTCACATGTCCTTTATGGCCTGCTGGCATCTCTGCTATTGGTCAGAAACCACAGTAGATGCCAGGTCTTTTACCTATAGAACCCACCATCACAGTCACATTTAGTTTGTAAAAGGGTTTCTATGTAGCCACATATCAAGCTTTATTGTAGACTTGGGATTGGGCTGGTTGGACTGATTTTTGCCTGGAAAACTTTTCCCAAATTGTAGTGTGTTTTTTAAATATGCTGACAATGAACCACATGGCATTACACTCCCTAAATACTGACCAAGGTTGAGAAAGTCAGTCTGCACCTGGATTTCATTCTCATCTCTTAGTCTGGTTCACTTTCCTATCTCATACCTGCAGGGGCCTACTCAACAGAACTCTGGCCCCCAAGTGACCTAGAGTGCCTTAGACAGAAAACATTATCAAGAATAGAAAAATAGAATACCTCAAAATTTAGAGAACTGAAATTTCTTCTAGAGCACCCAGTTTCCTTCATTCTCAGTACATAAGGCTGCACATTACTATGTGTAACTCCAGCTTCAGGAATTCTGACAACATCCCCTGGTGTCCCTGGCCAACATGTATGAATGGCACACAAACACATACATATAAATAAACACTCAAATATATAAAGTAGCTGGGCAATGGTGGCACATGCCTTTAATCTCAGCACTTGGGAGGCAGAGGCAGGAGGATTTCTGAGTTTGAGGCCAGCCTGGTCTACAAAGTAAGTTTCAGGACAGCCAGGGCTACACAGAGAAACCCTGTCTGGAGAAACAAATACACACACACACACACAAACAAATACACACACACACACAGAGAGAGAGAGAGAGAGAGAGAGAGAGAGAGAGAGAGAGAGAGATAGATTATTAAAATTTTTGTAAAAAAAAGAGACAACTTACATCATAAAACTTATTTTTCAAGCTGAGTATGGTAGAGCATTTCTTCAGTCCCAGCACTGGGGGGCAAAGAGTAGACTGATCACTGTGAGTTTGAGAAAGGTCCCTGCTACATAGCATGCTCGCACGTGCGCGCACACACACACACACACACACACACACACACACACTCACACTCACACACACAATATAGAAAAGAAGAGCAAACGTAAACCAGATAGATGAAAAGGAGCATTGAAGAATTGCAACAACACAATCCCTCATACGGTCATTTCTTGTGCTTGCCATCTCTGCCCATAAAATCACTTTCAAAATAGAATATTACCAAGAATGGTAGAGTATACTATTAACTCCAGGACTTTGGAGACAAATTCATATCCATGAATTTGAGGCCATGTTGGTCTACATAGTCACTTCTGTAGTACAACCCAGCTCAAATGGAATTAAAAATTTTAAGTGCATGTTGTTCTAGTATATAAAACTAGGAACAACCATTTAAGTATAATATCAAATTTTACAACCGAGCCAAACTTGCAGACTTCTCTGAATTAGAAGAGAGAATCATTCCTGATTAAATGCAGGGGAACCTGTTTATACTCAAACTCAAGGCTGAGGTACATATCAAATGATTACACATGAATGGTTGCATTTTCGAGCGCTTACACATGATTGGTTGTTTTACAAATTTTGAACATAGCACTGGGAAGACCAAGGGAGGGGTAACCAAGAACAGTGGAACATTTCAGAGAATCTAGCCCAAATGATCTAGAGTCATGTGAGATCACTCTGCACACTCATTCTTCTCAAAAATGTGGTTTTCACCATGCTATTGTGTCCTATCCTGCCATTTCAGATTACTATCTTTACTTTTTCCGGCTATAGGGCTATGGCCCCACCTAGGTGGTAGCATCTTTATCTGTAGTCAGGAATGCCTTCCTGCCTTGGGCGAGGCTTGGGGAATGTAATCCAGCAAGTGTCCTTCACCTGGAATGTGAAGGCCTGAAATCTTATTTTCAGTTCCGAGTTCTGTAAGGCGGAAAAATCTACACATATTTCATAAAATGGCCTTTATAATTTTTCACTCTACAAAAGAAATGTTCAAAGTCTAGTGGAGCCCTAACATGTTAGTGATCCCAGGATATTGGGATGGCCAATGGGATAATTTGGCCTGAGTCTATGTGACAATTTTTGTGTGTTCTATGGATAGAGAAGTGGAGCTGCACAATTCACTTTTGACAAAGATTTGAGTTCCAACACTGGACATCTTGCCAAAGACCAGCCTCAGCTTGGAGAGAGTTTTTGAGGAAGCGGTGTCTGGGAGTGGCTAAATAAACTACTCAAATCAAAGTGGGTCCAGGTTGGTGGCCTAGGTACTGCTTGAGACAGCTGTCCAGATTGCTCTCTCTATGTTCTGCTTTCTTTGGAGATCTCCAGCTAGCTCGCTGTCTGTATTTTCTGCTCGAGATAGTTCTCCAAGCAACTCTTTCTTGCTATTCTACAAGATGCTCTGGATATCTCATCACTTGCAGACCATAAGCCCAGTCTTTTATTTTACATATCAATGTATAGTCATTTACTCCAGGTTTCTGTTTAATTATCCTATGAATCAGCATCCAGTGGCTACAGCTCCTTAATTGTTAGGAAACTGCAAGGATACATTTTCTTTTAATATTGCAAAAGAATTCAGAGATCATCCTTCCTCAGTTAAACTCAGATGTAAATGAGCTGGGTGGAACTTATCATGAAATTACCATTCCTATGACACTGGGCTTAACCTTGCTCTGTCCCAGGCTATCTCAGAACTCAGGAATCTGTCTTTGTAAGCATAAACAAAACAACTTAACTGGATGGAATCTCCTGTCACCACCACTCCCAAAGTCTCTTTATCTCCTTCCTTATCCTTCTGACAATTTGACTTATGTTGGCTGCTTTTGTTCCTTTAGATTCATGAAACCTCTCATATAGTTCATATTGCATCCTTTTTTTTGAGAAAATATACTTATGTACACACACACACACACACACACACAAATATAGGTTTTTCAAGACAGAGTTTCTCTGTATAGCCTTGGCTGTCCTAGAACTCACTCTGTAGACCAGGCTGGCCTCGAACTCAGAAATCTGCCTGCCTCTGCCTCCCAAGTGCTGGGATTAAAGGTGTGTGCCACTACTGCCCAGCCAAAATTATATTATTTTTGAACCTATGGGTTTTTTTTTTAAAAGATTTATTTAATTGTTTTATGTATATATACCATTGCTCTCTTCAGACACACCAGAAGAGGGCAACAGATCCCATTACAGATGGTTGTCAGCCACCATGTGGTTGCTGGGAATTGAACTCAGGACCTTTAGAAGAGTAGTCGGTGCTCTTAACCACTGAGCCATCTCTCCAACCCTGAACTTTTTTTTTTTTTTTTTTTTTGGTTTTTCGAGACAGGGTTTCTCTGTGTAGTCCTGGCTGTCCTGGAACTCACTCTGTAGACCAGGCTGGCCTCGAACTCAGAAATCCAACTGCCTCTGAACCTATTTTTTAAGAGTTGTTTTCCATACCCTTAAGATCTGTCCAGAAAGTTTCAGCATTTACCATTTTGCTGACACTTTAGCCACACCTTAGCCTTCCAGACTTGGGCTATCTTTGACTATCATGGAGTCATTAACATTAACAGGGAGGGCATTCATTGATGGAGGAATGTAAAATGCATTATAAAAGTACATTATTAAAAAACAAACAAACAAAAAAACCTGTCTGCTGTTTCTCTCCCAGGGGCAGGAACCATGTCATTCTGTTCCTACCAAGGCCATGCGGGGCTTATCAACACCTAGTTATTTATACTATTGCATTTTTAATCTTGCCTTTGTGTTGCAACAGTGCAGTGGTTCTTCCTTCTTGGAAGAAAAAAGTATGCAACTTCATTTTGATTTTTGTGGAGCTCACAGTTAAGAGAATGGATATATTAAAGAAACACTGAGTCTTTAAAGCATTGAAAATTTAAAACTAAATATGAACTTTTAAAAGTTCAACTGTGATATATTATGATAAAACATAAAATCTTGACTGAAGCCAGCACTGCTGTGCAGGGCTTGGGCTGCACCTGGCAGGGCAGGTACCACGTGTGCATCCTGCGATGATTGGCATTGTGCGCGCTCGTGAACGAATTCATTCTCTCTCTCTCTCTCTCTCTCTCTCTCTCTCTCTCTCTCTCTCTCTCTCTCTCTCTCTCTTTCTCTTTTGTTTTTTTGTTTTTTTGAGACAGGGTGTGAACAAATTCTCAACCAAGGACATCAACGGGCACATGGTTTATGGTTTGCCTGGATAAGTACAGGGGTTTCGTGTGCATCTTCACCAATGTGGCCTTGCAATGAGGCAAAACCGACTTAAACTACACTCAGCTTGTCGATCTGCATGCCAGATATGCTGAGTGTGGTTTACGAATCCTGGCCTTCCCCTGCAACCAGTTCCAGAGGGAGGAGCCAGGAAGTAATCAAGAAATCAAACGAGTTTGCAGCCAGCTACAAAGTCAAGTTTGACATGTACAACAAGATCTGTGTAAATGGGGACGATGCCCACCCACTGTGGAAATGGATGAAAGTCCAGCCCAAGGGCAGGGACATGCTGGGAAATGCCATCAAATGGAACTTTACCAAGTTTCTCTTTGATAAGAACGGCTGCTTGGTGAAGCGCTATGGTCCCATGGAGGAGCCCCAGATGATAGAGAAGGACCTGCCGTACTTTCTCTAGCCATACAAGTGTGTGCCCCCGCACCTAGCCCCCTGCCATGTGACCCCTGGAGCCTTCCACCTCCGCACTTATGATGGTCTGCCTGAAAACCAGCCACTGGTGGGGCAGTCCTGAGGACCTGGGGTTCATTCCTGCTGGAGGAAAGTCCAGAGGCCTGTGGCCCAGGCCCGAGCTTCACCTCGGCTGTCTTGTGAGAATAAAATGTAGAAATGTGAAGAAAAAAAACCATAAAATCTTGAGAATAATATAAAAAGCAAAGGTTAACATTTGGCAATGGCATATTTGTTTGTTGAGTTGACAAGATGTCAATTATATATACATATAATTTCTCTCTCTCTCTCTCTCTCTCTCACACACACACACACACACACACACACACACACACACACGAAATGAAAAAACTGATCATTTTCTGGGAAGGAGAAACCACAATTCACAAAATGCATACAACAGATTTAATGAAGGAAAATGTGTAGTACTGAAGACCCCCATATTCGGGAGACCCTTCCTCAAGCCACCGGAAATATCGACCACCCAAAGATCACAAGAAACCATACCTGGATGCAATCAGCAGAGGCTTTATTAGGGAAGTAAGCCGGCGGTCAAAATGACAAGCTCTTTAGCTCCAAGAACAAGGTTTTGGCCCCGAGTGGTGGGTTAAAGGGTCTTTTATAGCATGGGGTGGGGGAAGGAAGGCATTTTCACACGCTTACACATGATTGGTTGTTTTACAAATTTTGAACATAGCACTGGGAAGACCAAGGGAGGGGTAACCAAGAACAGTGGAACATTTCAGAGAATCTAGCCCAAATGATCTAGAGTCATGTGAAAATCACTGCACACTCATTCTTCTCAAAAATGTGTTTTTTACCATGCTATTGTGTCCTATCCTGCCATTTACCAACTATTTCAGATCAACTATCTTTGCTTTTTTCCGGCTATAGCCCCACCTAGGTAGCAGCATCTTTTATCTGTGGTCAGGAATGTGTCTTCCTGCCTTGGGCGAGGCTTGAGGAATGTAATCCAGCAAGTGTCCTTCACCTGGAATGTGAAGGCCTGAAATCTTATTTTCAGTTCCGCATTCTGTAAGGCGAAAAATCTACACATATTTCATAAAATGGCCTTTATAATTTTTCACTCTACAGTACAATTTCCTGCATAATGATCGATGTGAACATTGTGAAGTCTCACATATGGGCAGGTAGTCCTGAGAGGCTTTAGAAAGATGGCAGAGCATGAGTCTAGACAGCTGTCTTAGGGTTTTACTGCCGTGAACAGATACCATGATCAAGGCAGCTCTTATAATGACAACATTTAATTGGGGCTGTCTTACAGGTTCAGAGGCTCAGTCCATTATCATCAAGGTAGGAACATTTACCAACATTCAAGTGTGCTCAGAGATTCAGGGACTTGCCTTTAGAAGGTGTGATGGTTTGTACATGCTTAGTCCAAGGAATGACATTATTGGAAGTTGTGACCTGTTGGAGTAGGTATCTCACTGTGGGTGTGGGCTATAAGATCCTTATCCTAGCTGCCTGGAAGTCAGTATTCAGCTAGCAGCCTTCAGATGAAAATGTAGAACTCTCAGCTGCACCTGCACCATGCCTGCCTCCACAAGCAGGACTGGACTTGCCTTGCTTTTGATATTGTGCCTGTGCCATTGCTTCATTCAAACTCTCCAGTTTCTTTGCTTTGAGTCCTCTAGGTCTACACTCCAGGGCTCTTTGCTTTAGTTAAGGTGGGTGAATAGATCTTGTGTTGACACAGAAAGTCCTGTGTATTACAAGAGGTATATCATGCAATTTTCGTATGATTTCCAATGTAATTGAATTTATAACATGGGATTAAACTCATTGGATAAAAGTAAACAAAATGGAAGTGTTATGAGTGACTTCCTTATTGACATTGCCTTGTTAGATATTTAGGGGAGCAAGAAACTGTCCTGTTTAATTTGTATGCATTTAGTGCACTTTGAATTACTACAAAGCAAAAATACAATCATGGAACCTCATGTTAAGACTGGGATCCATATCTTATATTCTACAATGTGCCTGAAAAGCATCATACAGATTTAAGGAAGTGCTGGGGACAGCATACCATGACAGACACTGCCAGCAGCAGGCCTGGATGGAGACTTCTCAGAAGCCTATGGAAGCTCCAAGTCAAAAAGGATGGTGTCTAGGACCCTGAGAAGCAGGAGACACATCCCTCCAGGGGATTGCCATCTGAAATAAGGGATCACCTATAGGAGGCAGGGATGGAGACATCTCAGTAGCCCTCAGCAGCTCTTTGTAAAAACAATCAGTTGTTTCCATTTCTCCTAACCTGTATAGATTTCATTTGTGTGTGACTGCTTTTCAGTTGGCCTTTGTGTGCGTAATTATCTATTATATCTGACTTTCCTATTTCTTTCTCCTTCTGCTCTGGTGAATCCTGTGAAACTAGATGTTCCTTGATGTAATGATTCTTAAACAATTAAAAATTGAAGCATAGGGGCACAGTACAGCACAGTCCTAATGGCTCAGGTACATGCTGTGTGCTCCCACCTTGGAAACAATGCAATAACTACACAATGGTAGTTCCTGATTTATGTTTGATTTGCAAAGAAAGCTTGAAGAAATTATTAAAAAAATGAAATAGAGCCATCATTGGGACCCTGAGAAAGGAAAAAAATTACTGAAGTTATGAAATAAGCTTTGCACAACATTTAAGAGTGGTTCCCA
This sequence comes from Arvicanthis niloticus, assembly GCF_011762505.2. NCBI lineage: Eukaryota > Metazoa > Chordata > Mammalia > Rodentia > Muridae > Arvicanthis > Arvicanthis niloticus. The sequence continues at coordinate 16,659,543 of NC_047658.1, forward strand.
GGATAAACAAGTATAGAATGCATAAAATTTTATACTAGTAAAACTAAGTCAAAACACTAGAGCTCTTTGGAAAGTCATTGTGTTCAATGTGCAGAAGCAGAACTACTGAGTTAAGGGTTAATTTGATTCTTTCCGGTCACTGCCTGGCAGCTTTGCCCATGTCATTTATCATTAGTGCTTCACAGAAAAATGCAAGTAGCTGGCCTCGGAGCTCTGAGCTCTAAAGTATAATAAGTCAAAAGTTAAAGTTTAAATAATGTTAAGTTTGCAATTATTATTATTATGGCCACAGGCCTGGGAATAGGGAAAGCTTGAAACTTGGGGGAACAATTGTAAATCTTAATTCCTTGTGAGATGTGGTTACTCTTTTGAATTTGATTTGACAAAGATTATACAATGTCTTTTTTTTCTACCTGCTTTTGGAATATCAATAAAAGACTCAGGCAAGATAAAGGTGAGAGAGCATGTGAAGAGCAAGTTGTGAGGAAGTGAGGTGCACATTAGGTGTATGTGAGGTGACTGTAGAGTAAGTAGAGAGAATGTGAGGTGTGTGTGAAGTAGTGTGTGTGTGAGTGAAAGGAGAGTGCACAGAGGTTTGTAGGAGTGTGGGAGTTCAAGAAAAGAAAAGCAGAATGTGCAGGTGAATGCAGAGTGTATAGAGCTTCAAGCCGTGAGTGAGCAAGAGACAGAAAGAGAGCAGAGAGAGGTAGAGAGAGGGGGGAGGGACAGGGAGAGAAGGAGAGAGGGAGGAAGAGAGAGAGAGAGAGAGAGAGAGGAGAGTAATTTTAAGCCTTGAAAAATTGCCTGTCAGTCTGTAACTGAAAAGTAGTCTGTGTCTGTTTATTATGCACCTTCCAGATATCCCTGCTTCCAATTGAGAACTCCTACCCTGTATCAAGGCTGGACCTGGACAAGGAAGCATATCATCCATCATTCAGGAGGCTGGATATAAAGATAAGAACAAGTGACATAAATATTTGTTTTATATTGAATTTCAAATCTTTTCTTTTAAACAAAAAATACCCTTGTGAGACTCATTCACATAGAATGGGTACGGCACTACTTACATCTGATAGATATTCCTGGGAAAAACTAGGAATCATGAAAGAATGACATCCTTCCCCACAGAGACTGAGTTGCTTTGGTTTTCTAATATGTCATACCCATGCAAAGTCTTCTTATCACAAGCCAGACATTTCTGCTCCTGCGAGAAGTCTATGACCACATCCTTCAGCGTCAGCAGCCCCAGAGGAGGAAGGCTGTGTTCAACCTGTGTCCATTCATCAACAGACCCAGAGGAGGAAGGCTGTGTTCAACTTGTGTCCATTCACCAAATTATTTTCTTTGCTCAGGGAGGAATCAGTTAACTATAGAATATGTTTTATGTTCCATAAATGATATAAATTATTCTAATCTGTTTTTGAGAGGGAGGATGGGGTGACATAAGTGTTGAATACATAATGAGGGGAGAGCTTTGGCATCCGCATTAGAGGGGAAATACAGGCTGAAATGGGCTGTGTGAGTCGGGCTCGGTAATTCTTAGGCAAGGTCAGTGTGAAGTTAAATCAAGATATTTTCTCCTATATATCTCATACCAGTGAAGAGAACAGCCACACGTAAGCCATACAGTTAGGATGAGAGCTTTATACAGTGTCTGTGGAAGAATATAGGACAATAGTAAGCTTCAATCCAGAGGAGGAAGTGTGATGATCAAGGCATCCTGTGTAATTTGCTCCAGGGACATCATGGACCCTAACACATAAAAGACCTGATATTCTGCTTGTCTAATACTTGCACAGCCATGATGACAGCTGCTCTTTTTATAATAGCTAAGACATGGAAAGATTCTAAATGACTTTGAATTGTTTGCTTCAGATCCAGAGTTTCTGACAGAGACTCAAGTAGTAATTATGTGGTCATTTGTGATGAGTACAAAAAAGAGCTCAATCTATGAGCTCACACAGGCGCGGGCTTTACTGGGTACAACTGACATCCTCAGTTCTAGGACTTTTCAGGATGATTAGAAGCACAGACAACTTGTTGAGAGCAGACACTGAGAAATGAGAGATGAATTATCTAACATTCTTCAAACTGAAAATACTCATGAATTTTAATTGAGCTCCCTGAAGAGTCGTCTCATGCAAACTAGTCACTGATTTTGGGGTGCCCCTGAGTTCTTGCACACTAACTTCTTTATCAAGTTCTCAAGGACCATTACTTTTTTCATTATGTATTTATTCACTTTACATCCAAATATCAGCCTGTCCTCTCCTCCCAGTCCTCACCTCACAGAACTCCTCTTTCCAGTCCCCACTCCCCTTTTCCTCAGAGAAGAGGGAGCCACCACCCCCCCCCCCCAACTCCCTGGTATCACTCTATCCTGGACATCAAATCACTGCTTGGCTAGGATAATCCTCTCCTGCTACAGCCAGACAAGGCAGCCCAGTTAAAGAAACAGGATCCTCAGTCAGACAACAGGTTCAGGGACAGCTCCCACTCCAATTTTTGGGGGACCACCCCATGAAGACCCCTCTGCACATTTGCTACATATATGTAGGGGGCCTGGGTCCAGCTCATGCTCTATCCTTGGTTGGTGGTTCAGTCTCTGGGAGCCCCCAAAGGTCTAGGTTAGTTGACTCTGTTGGTCTTCTTGTGGAGTCCTTATACCCTCTGGGTTCCTCAACTCTTCCACAAGATTTTCTAACTCAGGTTAATGCTTGGCTGTGGGTCTGTGCATCTGTTTCTGTTGGCTTCTAGGTGGAACATCTCAGAGGACAGTTATGCTAGGCTCCTGTCTGCAAGCTTAACAGAGTATTGTTAATAGTGTCAGGGATTGGTTCTTGCTCATGGGATGGGTCTCAATTTGGGCCAATCATTGGCTGGCCATTCCCTCTGTCTCTGCTCCATCTTAGTTCTTATACTTCTTGTAGGCAGGACACACTTTGGGTCAAAGGTTTTTTGTTTGGTGTTTTTATCCCTCCACTAGGAGTCCTGCCTGGCTACAAGAGATGGTCACTTTGCATACCATATCTCACAGTGCAAGGAGTCTCAGCTGAAGTCACCCCAATAGACTTCCTGAGATTTCCCTCCAGCCATAATCTTGGTCACTTGCTAGAGATGATCCCCCTGCCCACCACCAATTTATTTTCTCACTCCCCTGCTCTCCCTAAACCTGATACTCTTGCCCTGTTCCTCTCCCCATTCCTCGTCCCACCCAGGTCCCTCCCTCTATCCACCTGCACTATCTATTTTATTTCCTGTTCTGAGAAAGATTCAAGCATCCTCCCTTAGGCCCTCATTGTTATTTGGTTTCTTAGGGTCTGTGGATTGTAGTGTGATTACCCTGTGTTTTAGGGTTAATATCCACTCATAAGTAAATATGCCAAGTATGTCCTTTTTGTCTGGTTTACCTCACAGGATGATATTTTTTTTTTCATTCCATCCATTCACCTGAAAATTCATTCTGTCCTTTTTTTTAATAGTTGAGTTTTATTCCATTGTATAAATGAACCATATTATCTTTATCCATTCTTCAGTTGTGAATTATGTGGGTTGTTTCCAGTTCTTGGCTGTTATGAATAAAGCTGCTATGAACATATGTGAGCGTGTCTTTGTGGGAGGTGGTACATGTTTTGAGTAAAGGCTACTCCTGTGGTATAGGTACATTTTGAGGTAGAACTATTCCCAACTTTCTGAGAAAACACCAAATTGATTTCTAGAGTGGTTATACAAGTTTTCAAGCCCACCAGAAATTAAGAAATGTTCCCTTTGTTCCACATGCTCACCAGCATGTGCTCTCTCTTGAGTTTTTGATCTTAGCCATTCTGATGGGTGGAATCTCAAAGTAATTTTGATTTGCATTTCCCTGATGACTAGAGACATTGAACACTTTAATTTTCAGCCACTAGAGATTCTTCTGTTGAGATTTCTGTTTAGCTCTGACCAGGTTTTATTTTATTATTATTATTTTTTTTTTTTGTCTTTTCGAGACAGGGTTTCTCTGTGTAGCCCTGGCTGTCCTGGAACTCACTCTGTAGACCAGGCTGGCCTCGAACTCAGAAATCCACCTGCCTCTGCCTCCTAAGTGCTGGGATTAAAGGCGTGCACCACCACCGCCTGGCCTGACCAGGTTTTATAATTGGGTTATTTTGGTTGTTCTTGGGTTCTTTATATATTTTGGATACTAGCCCTTTTTCAGTTGTAGGGTTGGCGAAGATATTTTCCCAACCTGTATACTGTCATTTTATCTTATTGATGGTGTCATTTTGCCTACAGAAGCTTTTCAGTTTCATGAGGTCTCATTTAATTGTTTATCTTAAGCCCGAGCAATGGCTGGACTGTTCAGGAAATTATTTCCTGTACCAATGAGTTCAAGGCAATTCCGTACTTCCTGTTCTATTTGATTTCATATATCTGATTTTATTTTGAAGTCTTTGAACCCGATGGACTTGAGTATTGTGCTGAATATGATCTATTTACATTCTTCTCCATTGAGACATCCAGTTAGAACACAGAGTTATTGTGGTCTCATAGAACGAGTTTGTCAATATTCCTTCTGTTTCTATTTTGTGAAATACTTTGAGGAGTATTGGTCTGAGCTCTTTTTTGAAAGTCTGGTAGAATTCAGGTATAAAACCATCTGGCCCTAGGTTGGTTTTGGTTGGGAGATTTTTAATGACTGCTTCTATTCCTTTAGGGGTTATAGGACTGTTTAGATAGTTTACATGATCTTGATTTAATTTTGGTAAGTGATATCTGCTAGAAAATTGTACATTTCATTTAGATTTTTGAATGTTGTGGAGTACTGGCTTTTGAAGAAACACCTAATAATTCTTTTAAATTTCCTCAGGGGCCATTGTTATGTCTCTCTTTTCCTGTCTCTGCATTTTAGGTAGTCTGGCTAAGGGTTAGTTGATTCTTTTTTCAAAGAACCAGCTCTTGGTTTTGTTGAGCCTTTGTATTATTCTCTTTGTATTTTTTAAGTAACTGATATTTGCCCTGAGTTTGATTATTTCTTGCTGTGTACTCCTCTTGGGTTCTTTGGTATGTTTTTGTTTTCTTTCTTTCTTTCTGGTGTACGTCTAAATTGTGAATATGAGAACCCTCCAATTCCTTCCTGAAAGCACTTAATACTGTGAACTTTCCTCTTTCACACAGCTTTCATTGCGTCCCATAAGTTAGGTATCTTGTACCCTCATTTTCATTGAATTCTAAGAACTCTTTACTTCTTTATTTCTTCCCTAAATCAGTGATCATTGAGTAGGATGTTGTTTACTTTCCATGAGTAGGTAGGCTTTCTGCTGTTTCTATTGTTGTTGTAGTCCATCTTTAATACATGGTGTTCTGATAAAATACAAAAAGTTATTTCAATTTTCTTTTATCTGTTGAAACTTGCTTTGTCACTGAGTATATGGTCAATTTTGGACAAGGTTCTATGAGGTGCTGAGAAGAAGGTATAGTCTTTTGTGTTTGGTTAAAAGGTTCCTTAGATATCTGGTAGGGCTATTTTACTCATTATTTCTCTCAATAACCTATCTACTGGTGAAAGGAGAATTCATGAATATCTAGTGAAGAATGAAAAATTATAAAAATCATTTTTATAGAATATATACATATATAGATGCCTTTCAAGTTCTTTTAGGAACATGGAAAATTTTTTCTGAAACAAGCCAGGCCAGTTCCAGGAACTGGAAAGTCATTCAGGTGGTAAAAACACAATGACAGGGCTGTGGCTTTACAGCTGAAGCTAGTGAGAATAAATAGTTGATAAATGACAAGGTAGGGCAGTGACTTGGTGAAACCACATTTTTGAGAAAATGATTGTACTGGGTAATTTCCATGGCCATTAACCTTTTAGGGTGGGTTTCTTTGGAATGTATCACTATTCTCATGTTATGTATCCTTGGCAACCTCTTACCCCCTCCCCACTCCCCTGGTTTGTGGTTTTGCTCTTTAAAAGACCCCGGTACCCATCACTCAGGGCCAAAAACCCTGCTCTTGGAGCATAAGAGCTTGTCCTTTTTGACCGCCGGCTCCTCCCCTAATAAACCTCTGCTGATTGCATCCAGGTATGGTTTCTTGTGATTTTTGGGTGGTTGCAATCCGGAGGCTTGAGGAAGGGTCTCCCAAGTATGGGGGGGTCTTCATTTGGGGGCTCATCCTGGATATGCGACCACCTTAATCCAAGAACCACGCTGGGAGGTAAAGAGACACCGCGGTTTATTTCTGTCTGGTTGTTGTGTGACCTTTTGTCTAAATCATCTGATTTCTCGTGTGCTAGGGTTGCCTAAATCGTGTGCTGTTTTGTCTAGGTTTAACTTAGTTATTTGGTTTCTAAGTTGTTTGTGCCCGTCTGTCTGAATTATTTGGTTTCTGAAAAGTGCACTTCGGTTTGGACTGGCAGCTGTTTCTGTCTCGTGAGGGGCAGTAAACCATTTTTGTTTCGAGAGGAGACAAATGAGTGATTAGCAGACGTGCGGGAGAGTCTCTAGCTGCTGCACCCCCAGAGACGTTTGGGGGTTCATCTAGGTGCCGGGGAGGATGTGGAATCCCTCTTGGCTGGCACTGGCGATTGAGACGGGTTTTTTGTTAGTCTTTTTGTGTGTTAACAATGAAACTAGAGAGAAAAGGTCAGAAATGGCCACCGTGGTTGTTATGCTCTCATGGCAGTGTGTCTATTTTTGGGTTGTTCATTGCTGGCGTGTTAGAAATCTGTTAGCCTTGGTCCAGCATAGGCTGGCCAAGTTGTCTGAATCTGTTAAATCTGAATCTGTGAAGACTGACCGCGTTGTCTGGTTATTGGAGTCTTACTTGGAAGGCGAGGGGCCTTCCAGAAGGTCAGGGCATCTGACTGTGAGGTTTCAAGAGACTGAGCGCTCCTACTTGGGAGAAGACATGGAATCCTTCTCCATCTGGGGTCGTGACCAAATGTAGTTAAGTGTTATTTGTGCCACCCGTGGCAGGGGTGAGCTATCTGTGTTTTATGTACCACCCGTGAGAGGGGTGAGCTATTTGTGTTGTTTTTTATATGTGTGTGTCTTTTCTTGGCAAATCATCTGTGTGTTAGCTGTTAATCTACTGTGTTAAACATCTTGAGTTAAAAATAGGTAACATGATTGCCGGCAGAGAGAGGAATGAAGCCACTGGTACAAGAATACAGCTGCAGAAAGGCGGGCAGGTCCTTTAATAAGGAGCAGCTACCTCGGTTCGTGCTCACGGTTTGTGTTCCTACAGCCCGCCTACTGCATGTAAGGTATGCTTCAGGTAACAGCACATGGAGGGTGCCCTCACCCAGCCTGCACTTGGCGGGCGACAACTCGTGGTTCCCCAGCACAGCAATAGTGTGCAACAGCTACCTAGTTTGGTATTCCTGGCTGTACTGGGTACCTTGAGGTCACTAGTGCAACAAATGGCGGTTTTCCATCTGCCACCTATGAAGATAGATGAGAACCCAGGTGATAAAAAAAGAAAAAAACCTGGCAGTGGAGCCAGGACAGCTAGACAAACAGCCGCAGCAAGATTGTTCACCTGAGAGTTAATTATTTTTTTTTTAAAGAGAGACAAGAACTGGTTAAAACTGCTTACTTAATTTAGTTTAAAACTTACTTGTGAGGCTGTCTTGATTTACACAAGAAAAACTGATAATTCGCCCTGCTCTGTGGCCAGGAGAAGGGCACCAGCAGAAAAAGAAAGTTGATAATAATTTTTCCCAGTTTAATAAGTAAAGGAGTGCTTTTTTTCTAAAATTACAGCTTAAAAGTTACAGGCTGTCCTGAGTCAGAAATATATATATATATATATATATATATATATATATATATATATAGCCTTCAGTTTTGATAGATTTTCTAGCCATTACTGTTTGAGACAATTTCATTATTTATATGAGATTTTCATTAAGATTTGGTTCAAAGATGAGAGTTCTGACAAGATAAAATTAAAGAAGTGGTGAAGACTTGTGCTCTTATGTTAGACATAAAAATGTTTACTTTATTGTTCTTGTTGTAATCAGAAATAACTCTTTAAAAGGTTTTTATAGAACTATGACCAAAGTTTCTATTTTGTTAAAAGTTAAATTCAAATAAGTGTCAAATGTAACTCAAGTTGTCTTTTAAAAATTGTTAATACTGTGTGAACCTTCAAAATCTTAATAGTCCTTACTGTGAAATGCTATAGATAAGGCTATTCATTCTGATTTGGTTTCTTTCTTAGAGCTTCAGAGGTGAGCTCACATTACACCTGTGGACAAGGTACTGTTTGCAGACTGAATTAGGTTATGGTCTCTAGTGTGATATAAACAACAGTCATGCAGCCTCACAGATACACTAGTCTGTACAGAGTTCTAAGAGACTATTTACTGCTTTACAGGTGATCAAAAACAATAAATAAGATAAAAGCCTCTCTTCCAGGTGTTCAGAGGTCTCTATAAATTGACTAAGTTTTAAAAGCTATGCTTTGTGCTTCCCACAATTATAGTTAACTCAGTCATTCTAGATTTCTGACGGGATTGAAAACTTATAGCTATTTACCTTGAGAAAAAAAAGATTTAAATAGCTGGTTGGCAGCTGACATTCATCCTAAAGCCAGGTTCAGAACTAAATGTTTTAGTCAAGATAGATGACAGAGGTGCTGGTTAGTCAACAAAAAAATAGACTGGGTAGTAAGACTATCTTATACTTCACTGATATAAATTGACATAATTATGCTCTAATTATATTTTGAAAAAAAAAGTTTCATTTTAAAAGCCTTGCTTTCACAAGACCTTTGCAGGTTCTGGTCTTCAGAAGTTAAGAGCAGGCAGGGACACCGGAGAAAGAATGTTCCCTCAGACATGGAGACATTGGGGACCCAGTCAATTGATCAGGCCATGGTCAGCAGTGGATCAATTCGGACCAGATGTGACAGAGACCTTCATGTGACAGAAGGTAAGGGACACCCAAAGGCCCACACCAGATCCCGCTGATAGATCTTGAGAGAGAGGGTTACATGAGACCCCACTAATTTTGATCAGGACACATGAGGTTAAGCAGAGATCAGATAAGTTACCCACAGCCTCTCTAGACTAGCTCATAGAGACATTCTGTCAGTGTAGACAAGGCTCCAGAGGCTACAGAGACTACAAGATAAGTCATTGAAAGATTTAGGAAGTATACTACATATTAAAATTATTGATGGTAATAGCAAGTGAGAGAAGATTTTACAGAAAGGAATAGAGAAGAGGAATAGAGAAGGTTTAGTGTAAGTCTAGAAGAAAAGAGTAGAGAAGAAGAATAGAGATAAGTTGTTGTGAGTCCAGAGGAATAGAGAGGAATAGAGGAGACTAGAGAGAGGTGAAGAAAGAGAAAGGTGACAGGAAAGAATTTACAGAAAGCAGAAAAAAGGGACTCCAATCAAAGAGAGATAAAACTCTTTGAAAAAGACCAGTGTGCGCATTGCAAGTAAAGGAGCCAGCTTCAGGGTCCAAGAGGGCCCTAACAAATAGAAGCCAGGGCCAGAAAATCCCAGGCCTCGAAAAACACCCTAAGTGGCGAAGATAACAGCTCTGTGTGAAGATGGCTATTGAGATAGACGGGGCAGCTTGGAGCCACCCAACTTTTGATAGACACAGGGGCTTCCTCCAGTCCAATGGGTCAAAAGGTATTCATGGACTACCCGAAAATGGTGGACTAAGAGATGGGCTGGGTATCCCATTCATTTATGGTCATCCTAGGCTGCTCCTATCCCCTGTCTGGTTGAGGGGATACTCCCTAGGATGGACATCCAGATACAACACTTCCTGTGCTGCAACTAGCTGACAAGAATTCAATGGATAGAAGACTGACTTCAGCCAGGAGCCGAGGTAACCTGCTTTACAGACGGGAGCAGTTTTCTCCATGCTGGTCAGAGACAAGCCAGCACTACTGTGGTGAACACAAATGTCATCTGGACTGACTCCCCCACCCCTGAGATCATCGGTGCAGAGAGCAACCTTGGAACCTGGGGTCGACAAGCAGGTATGCTTTTGCCACAGCCCATGCCCGCAAGGCTATATGCCAAGAGAGGAAAACCCTGATGAAACCAGAAGCTGTAAATATTTGTTGCCCAGGACACCAAGGAAGGAGACTCCAGCCTGAGGCAATAACCGGACAGATCAAGTGGCTTGATACAGGAGCCCTCCCAGGTTTGGGGCCTAAAATAGACAATGGCGCACACAAGAAGGGAGAACTATACTCCCCAGAAAGCAAAGGATTTACCAGGCTAAATACACAGATGGACTCTTAAGATATGAGTGCAACCAAGCAGCCAAGAGACTTAAAAGCGTATAAGGGACCTTAGGTTTTGAGCCAGAGAAATAATAAGACTTAGAGTAAATAAGAAATACCTAGGAGAAAACAGCCTAGAATAGGGACCTTCCCGAGGTTTCAAGTGTCCTAGGTAATTAGATCAGAGGTTTTAAGGTAAGTCAGGAATTGAAGATCCACTGTTTATATTGTCTCCAAAGCTCAGGACAGGTAGAGAGAATATACAGGACCCTAAAATTAAACTACCCTTGGGAACTGGCGCTGGCTAGAGTGTCCCTTGTCCTTGTTCCATACCCAGAATGTCCCTTTTGTGTGAGAAATAATTTTTCAGGCTACTAAGAGACTTCCTGGTGCTGCTGACCATCTGACCTCCTTGAAATCCACCAACAGGTGCCTGAACATCCAGACGCCAGAGCAACCTCCTGCTGTTTAGCTCAAGGTCGTCTGCTATTCTACAAGGCCAAAGAGCAGGCCCTGACTCCTGAGACATCCCACCCTAGAGGCACGGGGGCAATGCTGCCTTAGAGGATGGGGCTTAGGGTATATACACCCAAGGTTAAATGACAGCTTGTGATTACAAGATTGAAGTTGAAATGTGAATCTAGAGTTATACAGATTTGTTCCTTTTTGCAATTTCTTTTTATTATATATGTGATTTTATGTGTATGTAGACAGCTATGTGCCACAAAATGTGTAAAAGTCAGAAGACAACTTTGAAAGTAGTTTTCAAAGAAAAAAAAATGTTTTGAAACCCCTAGTCAATAGAATAGGGCCCAAGAAGCCCTGCTAACAGATACTTAGTTCCTAAGTTTGATAAATGGTGAGCTTGCAGTCAAAGATTATTGTGTACTTGTCCAGCTAGTTCCCGCAGGTACTCTTGAACTGAGTTTGAGATACACCCTAGACGCTTTTGCAGAGAGCCTATTTTCCTTGACCCTAGCTGTTACATTGAGACTAAGAATGGCTATAGAGACAGGTGCTGCTAAGAGGACTAGACTTGCTGTTTTTTAAAGAAGTGTGTTGCTCTAAGAGAAGAATGTTAAGGTTAGACCAGAGACAGAAAGATAGAGAGGAACAGCAGAACTAATTTGAAAGTTGGTTCAATAAGTCCCCTTTTGTTGAGAACCCTGTTATCCTCCCTTGCTGGACCTCTTGTGATTTTACTTTTGCTTTTAACCATAGGCCCTTGCATTTTAAATAGATTAGTAACTTTTGTTAGAGAGAGAATAAGTGCTGTTCAACTTTTAGTACTGAGACATCATTATTGGACTTTACGTCAAGAAAATGACAATTATGATGATACTAAAAATCTAAGTTTTATGATTAAAAACTGTCATTAGAGGAAATGGGGAAATGAAGAATGAAAAATTATAAAAATCATTTTTATAGAATATATACATATATAGATGCCTTTCAAGTTCTTTTAAGGACATGGAAAATTTTCTCTGAAACAAGCCAGGCCAGTTCCAGGAACTGGCTGTAAGAAGTGAAAGTCATTCAGGTTGTAAAAACACAATGACAGGGCTGTGGCTTTACAGCTGAAGCTAGTGAGAATAAATAGTTGATAAATGACAAGGTAGGGCAGTGACTTGGTGAAACCACATTTTTGAGAAAATGATTGTACTGGGTAATTTCCATGGCCATTAACCTTTTAGGGTGGGTTTCTTTGGAATGTATCACTATTCTCATGTTATGTATCCTTGGCAACCTCTTACCCCCTCCCCACTCCCTTGGTTTGTGGTTTTGCTCTTTAAAAGACCCCGGTACCCATCACTCAGGGCCAAAAACCCTGCTCTTGGAGCATAAGAGCTTGTCCTTTTTGACCACCGGCTCCTCCCCTAATAAACCTCTGCTGATTGCATCCAGGTATGGTTTCTTGTGATTTTTGGGTGGTTGCAATCCGGAGGCTTGAGGAAGGGTCTCCCAAGTATGGGGGTCTTCACTAGTAGTCCCTGATGTCTTCACTACCCACTTGTACTATTTTGAATAATGCTTCTTAATAATTCATATCCTCCTGGCACATCAGAATAGGGTTGGGGTGGTTTAAATGAGATGTCCTCTTTCAGTCTTAGGTATTTGAATATTTGATCCCCAGTTGGTTATTTGGGAAGGAGATTGGTAGTATGGCTTTGTTGGATGGAACATGTCATTTGCGGTAGGTGTACAGTTTCAAAAGTCTCCAGATATCCTCAGTTCTTTTCTTAGCTCCCTGACTGTGGATCAGAATGTGGTATTTCAAAATGTGATATGCTCCAGCCACCTGTCTTCACACCTTCACTCCACCATCAAAAGATTCTAACCCTCTGGAAACATAAGAACAGTCAAACCTTTTCTTTTATAAGTTATCTTGGTTACAGTGTTTTATCAGAACCTCCTCCCTCCCCCAAAGATGTTAATTTAAGATTCAATTTATAGATAACTGTACTGGGTTGATTGGAGCTTTGAATTCAGTTAGCTTTATCCACATAAAAAACTATGTGAAGACCCAGTGACAAGGAACAGCCTTTTCTTGTAGAGGGGTTCTGAGGAAGGGGTGTCTGGGAGCAGTGAAACAAGAGACTACAAATCAAATCTTGGCTCCAAGCTGGTGGTCTATGTTCTACTGGTGACAGTTTTCTAATCTGCTTTTTCTCTGTTCTGCTTTCTTTCTTTCTGCTCTGCTTTTGCTGGAGATTTCCATGTTTTGTTCCAGGGAGTTCTCTCTTGCAATTTTAAAGAATTCTCTGGAAAGCTCAGCTCCTGTGGTTCTTAAGCCTAGCCTTTTATTTTACATATAAATCCAGTCATTTATTTCAGTTTCCTTTTCATTATCCTATGAGTCAGCATCTTTGACTCCAGCCCCATAATTCTTAAAAAAAAAACCACCAAGCATACATTTATTTTTAACATTGCAAAAGAATTCAGAGATCTACCTGCCATTGTTAAGCACTAAACTAGCTGGGTGTGACCATACTCTGAAATTACCATTTCTACCATGAGACCTAATCTTGCTTTGTCCCAAGCTGAATCTTTTAACTCTAGAATTTGTCTGCCTTTGTAAGCATAAACAAACAAACAAACAAACAAACAAAGACCTTAGCTGGGTGGAATCTCCTGCAATCATCACTTACTAAATCTATTTATCTACTCTTTTTGTATCTTTTTAACAAGTTGTCTTATAGTGTACCTGCCTCTATTCCTTTAGATTTGTGAAGCCCCTCATATAATTCTTATTGCATGCTTATTTTTTGCATAGTTGAGAAATTACATATTTTTGAACTTATGTTGAAAAGTATAGAAAATTCTTTAAAAGGTATGGAAAGTTTTTTCTATGTTTCCTAGAGCTGAGCCAAGAATGTAGGCCAGCTGGTTCCTGGAACTAGCTGACCGCAAAGAAAAATGTAAGTCATCTGGATGGTTCCAGGAACTAGTTGACCACAGGATGAATGGTTGAGCAAGACTGCATTCTTGAGAAAAATGTGTTTACAGGATGTTTCCCACATGACTGACTGAATTATGGGCTGGAACTTTTCACTATTTTTATGATATGTTCCCTTGGTTACCCCCTCTCTCCTTCCCTCCCCATTTGTGTTTTTTTTTTCCTTTAAATACCCTTCTCTTCTGAGGCTCTTGGTCAACTCCTCTGCTTCCTGCGTGAGTTATGAGTTGACCATAAGCTGACTGATTTTGAAATAAACCTCTTGCTGCTTGCATCGAGTTCAGTCTCTTGTGAGTTATTGGCTGGTTATGTGTAAGGAGCAGGCCCTTAACAGGCCCTGACTCCATATTTGTAATAGGAAAGAAAACAAGTTTGACGTGAAGTTGTTTTGAAGTGCTGTGATAACCAGAAGTTGTTTTGATAATTAAAAGTTGTTTTAAAAAATAAGTTGTTTTGAATAAGTGTGATAACCAGCTGTAATGAAGTCATAGCCCCACAGATAACCAGACACATCTGGTTATCTGCCGTGTATGTCAGAAATAACCCTAATTAAAGCATAAAAAGGATCCCTTGGCCGGAGCACTTCATCATGAAGAGCTCCAAACTCCGGAGACCCTTCCTCAAGTCTCAGGAAGTCACGACCACCCAAAGATCACAAGAAACCATACCTGGATGCAATCAGCAGAGGTTTATTAGGGAAGAAACCTGGCAGCCAGCGGTCTCACCACACACTCCCGCAGGAGTGGAAGTTCGACCCCAACATCCAGTCTGTGGAGGGTTTTGAAGGAAAAAAATCACAAACCAGGGGAGTGGGGAGGGGGGGAGGGGTTGCCAAGGATACATAACATAAGAATAGTGAAACATTCCAGAGAAACCCACCCTGAATGGTTAGTGTCATGTAGAAATCACCCTGCATTCTTCTCAAAAATGTGGCTTTTATCATGTCAATGTGTCCTATCCTGCCATTACCAACTATTTCAGATTAACTATCTTCTGGCTATAGCCCCACCTAGGTGGCAGCATCTTTATCTGTAGTCAGGATATTGCTTGAGGCTTGATTCAGGGGCAGTATCCTTCACCTGGAATGTGTCCTGGGGTAGTGAAAATCTTACATTCAGTTCTGCTTTCTGGAACTTGCATTTTTCTGCCCAGGTCTAAGGGCAAAGAAAAAGTCTACATATTTCATAAAATGGCCTTTATAATTTTTCATTCTACATCCCCCATTTCCTCTAATGACAGTTTTTAATCATAAAAACTCAATTATTTATAAGTCCATTCCCACCCCACTTTTTCCAATTTGGATCTTTAGAAAAGTTTAAACTCCAGTGTCATCAAAATTATCATTTTCTTGACCTAAAGTTCTATATTGGTGGCACAACACAAAAAGCTGAACAGCACTTACCCTTTCTCTAACAAAAGTTACTAATCTATTTAAAATGCAGGGGCCTATGGTTAAAAGCAAAAATAAAATCACAAGAAGTCCAGCAAGGGAGGATAATAGGGTTGTCAACCAAGGGAACTTATTGAACCAACTTTTGAACCAACTTTGCTGCGCTTCTCTATCTTCCTGTCTCTGGTCTAATCTTTCTCTGAGTTTACTCATAGAGTCTTTTGTCACTCCTGAATGGTCTACATAGAAGCAACATTCTTCCCTTAAACTAGCACACAAACCACCTTTCCTAAGAAACAGCAAGTCTAGTCCTCTTCTATTTTGTAGAACAACTTCTGAGAGGGATGTCAATGACTCTTCTAACTTTGTTACTGACTGTTCCAGAGCTCTCAAATCTACATCAATGGCAGTTCTCAACTGATGAAAATAATGAGGAGTCTGTATCAATGCAGCAGCACCTGTCCCTACACCTGTAACCACTCCCAAGCCCAATATAATGGGTAGAGTCAAGGAAACAGGCTCCCTGATGAAGAGTCTAGGGTGTATCTCAAACTCATGTTCAAGAGTACCTGCGGGGTGATAATAAACCCAGGGGATTAACTGAACAAGTACACAATAATTTTTGTTCTCATCAAAGATAGCAGTGGAAACACATGGTGTTAGCCCAGAGCTGCAAGCCCACCATTTATCGATTTCAGGTACTAAGAATCTGTTAACAGAGGTCTTTGGGCTCTTAAGAGTCTGGTTGCATAGATGTTTATAAGCTTCTGGTGTGTTTTCTATGCAGACCCCTTGTCCTGAAACTTCAGTAAGGGTTAATCTACTTCTACTGTTCCATATACAAGCGCTGTGGCTGGTGTTGTGGTTAAAAGCCCCTGTTGTTGCAATACCTTCATAATAAGGGGGTCCAGAGGAGAGGCAGAGCCAACAGGATTTAGTCATGTTAGGTTGAGATCCATTTAATACAGTAAAGGCTCCCTGAATTAAATTTAACAGTCTCTGTCCAGTGCTTGGAATGGATGTGGCTGGAGTAAGAATGGAACTGAGGATGTTACCTTCTGAGGGCCTAGGAGATGTCACTGGGGCAGCTGGTGGGGGTGGTTTCTGTTCAGATAACACCATATTGGGGCCTAAAGATTGGGCTGGAGGGCTCTCTATTTTTAGGTGGACAAGAAGGCGAGATCCCACCCCACCTCCAGATTTATAAAAGACTATGCCCCAGGTCACACCATTGTACCATCTAGAAAAGTCTGTCGCTTTTCCTTTCTCAGTGAATTGCATCTTTATGTAGTCTAAATCATTTGGGGAGTATGGCTTGTCTTTATACAGTCCCATTATTGCATGTGGGCCTGGTCCTGAGTTAGTTAGCAAAAGAAAGAGTCAGTCTATCCCCAGTGGATGATGTAGCCCACTTCCAATCTCCATCATTCAAGGTGACACAGCTCCATTTCCCACAGAAGAAAACTTGGGGTCCCCCACAATGTGTATCCTTATCAGACTCAGGACAACTGTAAAACCCATAGCTGCGCACTAAGTTTGGGGGGAACTCCTAGCCGCAGGGTTGATCTGACGGAGAAGTATAGGGCAGGCCACCATGTTCCCAGAGGGGCGACCTGTTGGGTACTGTTTATAACGGCACCAGTAATTGGGTCCTCAATTTGCCAGATGAGTTGTTGAGGGGCATGAGGATTTGGGTTCTTACTCAGAGCAGCTTTTATGACACAGGCGCAGCTTAAGGTTATCAGTCTTCTCCAAGGCCCATTCATCTTGCTGAGAGTCTGGAGGTGCTCTTTTCACATGGGAAGCATGGATCCACAAGGCTATTCTGTCCACTTTCACTGCTGTAGGGGTGGTCAACAGGACCAGGTACAGGCCTTTCCACCGTGGCTTGAGGTTGCCCATCCAATGTCTCCTCACCAGTATGGCATCTCCAACCTCGAACTGGTGTGGCACTGGGTCTTCCTTTGGCGCATAAGAGTTCTTCAAAGCTCCCCAGATCTCCTTCTTTACAATTTCTAAGGCCTTTAGTCAGGCTAGAACAGGCAGAGGAGGAATATAGCCATCATCAGAGCGTGCTACACTCTCAAGGGTCTCATAGATGGGAGGTGGGGATCCATAAAGAATCTCAAAAGGAGTAAGTCCCAGGACTCTGGGCGTATTTCGAACCCAGAATAGGGCAAGAGGGAGCAAGGTTGTCCAATCACTTCCACCGGTCTCAATGGACAATTTAGTCAGGGCCTCCTTAATGGTTCTATTCATCCTCTCTACCTGTCCTGAACTCTGGGGTGGGTAAGAACAATGTAATTTCCAATCAAACCCCAATTGTCTGGCCAATCCCTGACTTACCTGGGTGACGAAGGCAGGCCCATTGTCTGACCCAGTTACCATTGGTACTCCAAACCTGGGTAGAATCTCTTCCAGTATCTTCTTGGCCACCACAATAGCAGTTTCCTTTTTGTTGGGAAATGCCTCAACCCATCCTGAGAAGGTGTCTATAAACACTAGGAGATATTTGTTACCATATCTGGCTGGTCTTACTTCAGTGAAATCAACCTCCCAATATGAACCAGGTCGGTCTCCCCGCAGCCTGGTTCCTTTTACCTCTTGATGGTGACTGGCGTTTGTGGAAGCACATGCTTTACACTCTTGTACTAGCTTGTGAGCTAGTTTCTTCAGCCTTGGAATCTTATACCTAGACCAGGGCCACTATCTCCATCATCTTTTCGGGTCCCAGGTGGGTCCACTGATGAAGCCCAGATAGATAATGTAGGCTTTCTTCCTCTGATACGGGCACTGGCTCAGCCCATGGCAGCTTAATAGGGTCAGGGACCTTGAGCCTGAATTTGATGGCTAAAATCATGGGTCCCTGAGCAGCCTTCTTTGCTTCAACGTCAGCCATCTGAGTTCCTTTAGCAACAAAGTTAGTTCCTTTCTGATGGCCAGGACAATGGATT
Organism: Arvicanthis niloticus; assembly: GCF_011762505.2. Taxonomy (NCBI): domain Eukaryota; kingdom Metazoa; phylum Chordata; class Mammalia; order Rodentia; family Muridae; genus Arvicanthis; species Arvicanthis niloticus. The sequence goes on from NC_047658.1 coordinate 16,677,585, forward strand.
ATAGCCACCTTTTTTGGAAGGTAGATTGCCTCCAAAAGGTTTAAAATCTCTTTTTTATTCTTAATGTCTTTACCTGCTGAGGTTAATAACCCTCTCTGTTGGTAGATGGCATCGTGTACATGAGCAGTAGCAAACACATATCTACTGTCAGTATAAATGTTCACTTGTTGTCCCTCTGCCAGTTTTAGGGCTTGTGTTAGAGCCACTAGCTCTGCTTTCTGTGCTGAGGTTCCTTCTGGCAGAGCTAAGGCCCACACTGTCTCTTTCCCATCTACCACTGCTGCCCCCGCCTTTCGCTTACCCTCAACCACGAAGCTGCTCCCATCAGTGAACCAGGTCTTCACCCCGGCCAGGGCTTATCAGTCAAGTCCGGTCTGCTGGATGTTTCTTCAGCCAGTATTTCTTCACACTGGTGGATCACAGAGCTGTCAACCTCAGGTAGCAGGGTGGCAGGGTTTAGGATGGCCAGTGGGGTGAAGGTGATATGCTCAGTCAAGAGGAGACTCTGGTAATGTGCCATTCTGTCATTTGTCATCCAGTGATCGGGAGGTTGTCTGACTATGCTCTCCAAAGCGTGGGGGGCCACTATTGACAGTTTTTGGCCCAAGGTTAGTTTATCAGCATCTCTCACTAGTAGAGCCGTAGCTGCTATGGCCCTTAGACAGGCAGGCCAACCACTGGCTACCGGATCTAGCTTCTTTGAGAGATACGCCACTGGGCGTTTCCATGGTCCCAGAGTCTGAGTCAAAACTCCCCTTCCTCTCATCTATATAGAGAGTGAAAGGCTTGGTCAAGTCTGGTAAGGCCAAGGTTGGGGCTTCCAGCAGAGCCTTTTTCAAAGCATCAAACCTTTTTGATGTTCCTCTGTCCAGACAAACTCCCCTTGTTCTTTAGTCAAGGAGTATAATGGTGCTACCAGGGTGGCAAAACCTAGGATCCACAGTCTGCAGAACCCAGCTGTCCCAAGAAATTCTGTTACTTGACGAGGGGTGATTGGGGTCAGGATCTGTATAACGGTCTGCTTTCTGGCTTCAGTCAGCCAGTGCTGTCCATCTTTCAAGGTGTAGCCCAGGTAGGTCACCTCGGTCCTGCACAGCTGGGCCTTCTTCATAGATACACGATACCCCAACTTACCCAGCTCAGTCAGGAGGTGTTCTGTACCTCTCTCACAGTCTCGATCGTTCTCAGCAGCAATCAGAAAACCATCTACGTAAATTAAAAGAGTCACCTGAGGATTGTTAGCTCTGAAAGGGGCTAGGTCCCGGTGGAGCGCTTTATCAAACAGGGTGGGAGAGTTTTTGAATCCTTGGGGCAGCCTCATCCAGGTCAATTGTCCTGCTCTGCCATTCTCCGGGTCTCTCCACTCGAAGGCGAACATAGGTTGACTCTGGGGATGAAGTCTCAGGGAGAAGAACGCATCTTTGAAGTCTAAAACTGAGTACCAAGTCCTGTCCGGGGGCAGAGAACTGAGCAAGTTATAGGGGTTCAGCACTGTGGGGTGAATATCTAGTACCCGTTTGTTAACTTCTCAGTGATCCTGAACGGGTCAGTAGTCACCAGTGCCTGGTTTCTTTACTGGCAACAGGGGTGTATTCCATGGGGACTTGCAGGGGACTAGAATCCCTTGTTGTAGTAGTCTCTCAATATGGGGACGTATTCCCATCCTGGTTTCTTTGCTCATTGGATACTGTTTAACCCCGATGGGAGTAGCTCCAGCCTTGAGCTCAATGACTATCGGGGGTACATTCTTGGCCATACCCCTCCCCCCAGTCTCTGCCCATGCTTCAGTGAACCGGGACCAAGGTCCCATCTCTAATTCTGATGAAGGGTGCTTCTGATCACCAGATTGAAATAGTCTATATTCATCTTCTGTTTTTAGGGAGAGGGTTAACACCGGGGATGTGGTTGAGCCCAATTGCACAGCCGGCCTCTGGGAGGTGAAACTTATCTGTGCCTTTAACTTGGTTAATAGGTCTCTGCCTAACAATGGGGTAGGGCATTCGGGTATTACCAGGAAGGAGTGAGACACCTGCCCCCTTCCCAGGTCCACATTTCTCGAGGTGGTCCAGGGATACGAGTTTTGCCCAGTCGCTCCAATGACTATGGTTTGTTTATTTTTCAACTTCCCCAGGGGTTTCTTGAGCACTGAATACTCAGCTCCCATGTCAACAAGAAAGTCCATGGGGGTCCCCTCCACTCTCAGGGTTACCCTAGGCTCGGGGAGGGGGGGTCAAGCCTCAACTCCCCTAATCTTCATTTTCACCAAGGGCCAGAACCTTGAGTCCCTTCTTCTTAGGACACTCTGTGGCCCAATGACCTTTTTCCTTGCAATAGGCACACTGGTCTTTGTCTAGGGTGTGGCTAGCTCTTCTGGGTCTCCTTGGCTCCTGCCTCCAGTATTCACCCAGGTTCCCTACCTGTCTAGTTCCTCTAGTTCCCTGGCGCCTGCCCTCATCTACAACTGCGGCCAGAATCCTTGTCAAATTCTTTTCCTGCCTTCTCTGTCTTTTATCTTCTTCCTTACTCCTTTCTTTCTTCTCTCTCTCTACCTTTTCTTCTTCAGTCTCCCTCTTATGGTATACTTTCTATGCCTCTTTAATCACATCCCTAATTGTATAATCCTGTAATCCTTCAATGCGTTGTAACTTCTTCCTAATATCTGGAGCAGATTGTCCAATGAAGGACATAATAACATAATAACATGTCCCTCCGAGGCGGGGTCGAAGTGAGTGTATCTATGATATGCCTCCATGAGGCACTCTAAGAAGACTGAAGGGGCTTCCGTGGGTCCCTGCATAACCTCTCTTACCTTGGCCAAATTGGTGGGGCATCTTGCTGCCCCCCGGAGGCCCGCCACAAGAGCCCGGCAGTAGATGGACAGTCGCTCCCTACCTGCGGCCGAGTTATGGTATCATTGCAGTCGGTTGAGGGGAAAGGCTTCATTGATCTCTGCTGGAGTCTGCAAGAGTTGACCTGAGGCATTCCGAATATTTTTCCGGGCCTCTAGGGAAATTCTCTCTCTCTCCTCTGTTGTGAAGAGGGTTTGGAGGAGCTGCTGACAATCATCCCAGGTGGGCTGGTGTGAGTACATCACAGACTCCACCAGCCCAGTCAGGGACTCAGGGTTCTCTGAAAAAGGAGGGTGGTTAATTTTCCAATTATATAGAACAGAGGAAGAAAAAGGCCAATATTGTAGGAACTGCACTGCATTCAGTTCAGTGGGGGCTGGGCCCGTAGCTCAGAGAGGCAAGGAAATGGTGGAATCTGGTATTTCAGGACTTAGACCTCTTGGACTCTGAGTGCCGGCTGCCGATCCCCCTTCTCCTGAGGTTCCAAGCTCGGAGCCAGTGCTGGGGGAGCCTGTGGTGAAGGTGGTCGGTGGTAGGGGGGTGGGAGCGGGTTTGGCCACTCAGGTGGCTCCTCAATCTCGGGATAGACCTTAGGCAGAGCCAAGAGTTTGGTTTCTAGGGCCATTTTTGGTTTCAGTTTGGGCCCTGTACTGAGAGCCAGGGCTCGGAAGCCTGGCTTCTCTTTTATCCATAGTTTCACCCAAAGAGGGGGGTTTTTGACCAGGTCCTGCCAAACCATGATGTATGGCTGTTGATCGGGATGCGACCTCGGCCCTTCCTGGAAAATAATAGCCTTAATGGTAAAGATAGTAGACAGATCAAAAGTCCCCTCAGGTGGCCATCCCATATCAAAGGTAGGCCATTCTGAGGTACAGAAAGTCTGCCATGGTCCCTTCTTGATGTTAACTGATAGCTCATGAGCTCTGTCCTTCACTTCTGCCCAATGATTTAATGTCAGGCTTAAGGGAGTTACCACAGACTGAGTCTGCCCCATTGCAACAAATAACATGAAACACAGACAAAAGAAGCACACACAAAGACTAACAAGAATCCGTCTCAAACGTGAAAGCCCACACCAGTTCAGAAAAACAGACGGCCGGGAGGTCTCTTATGCCCTTTCTTCTAAAAGGACCAACGTGTCCTCTCCAGCCTCCAGACGGGCACCAACCAAGTGTCACCTGGGACATCTCCCAGGTTGTGGCATCGGCGACCCTCGTTAGAACATATGCTGGTCACTCCTTCCTCCTACCAAGGCGAAGACAACTGCCAAAACAAACCGAAAGTGCACTTTTCAGAAACCAAATAATTCCGACAGATGGGCACCAACAACTTAGAAGCCAAACAACTTAGACAAACCTAGACAAAACGGCACACAAGAAATCAGACGATTTAGACAACCCAGCACATGAAAAACCAGGCAATTTAGTAGAGTGGTTGCACATCCCGGACGAGCCCCCAAATGAAGAGCTCCAAACTCCGAAGACCTTTCCTCAAGTCTCAGGAAATCACGACCACCCAAAGATCACAAGAAACCATACCTGAATGCAATCAGCAGAGGTTTATTAGGGAAGAGAGCTGGCAGCCAGGGGTCTGACTGCATACTCGCGCAGTAGTAGAGTTTGACCCCGCCCGCCAGTCTGAGGAGGGTTTTAAAGGGAAAAACCACAAACCAGGGGAGTGGGAAAGGGGTGAGGGGTTGCCAAGGATACATAACATAAGAATAGTGAAACATTCCAGAGAAACCCACCCTGAAAAGTTATTAGCCATGGAAAATACTCAGTACAATCATTTTTCTCAAAAATATGGTTTTACCATGTCATTGTGTCCCACCCTGTCATTTACCAACTATTTCAGATTAACTATCTTCACTTCTTCCGGCTATAGCCCCACCTATGTGGCTTGCATTTTTATCTGTGGTCAGGAACGTGTCTTCCTGCCTTGGGCCTCTCCCACTCATAGGTGGGCCTACTGCCTGAGGCTTGAGGAATGTAATCCACCCAGCAAGTGTCCTTGGGTAGTGAAGGCCTGAAATCTTATTTTCAGTTCCGCATTCTGGGACCTGCATTTTTCTGCCCAGGTCTAAGGGCAAAGAAAAAGTCTACATATATCTTATAAAATGGTCTTTATAATTTTTCACTCTACAATTGCTATACTTATTTCTTTGGTAATTACCAACTTACTTGTGTTTATTGTATTAATATTGATAGAGTCCATGCATAGGAAATGTGGCAATACCTCATTGTTACAATAGCTTTGGCATTGGTGATAATACATTGTTTACTGTGCATTATTAAAGAGCAATTAAATATCAAACCTCTGTCTCTGGCGTACTCTCTCCCCTCTCATGGAACTGACCATCTCACAGTCAATCCTGTATACTATTCATGAGTGGGGAGGACCTGTCGCTCCTCTTCCCACAGGGACACTAAAACATTATTGCCCCGGCCCTCGGGGATTCGACGAGACCTTAGGGAAGGGGTTGAACAAATGAAAGGACACGAGACACAAAGAATGAGAGCAAGTCTGGGTTCTGATCAAGCTCTGAAACTTTAATTTTGGGGGCAGGTTATAAAGACACAGCAGTAGTAGGTAGTGCTGTGGGTGTAGTTATCAATAATAATATGCTTACAAGTAAAAGATAAATGAGGAAAATTGATATTAGCATAATGCTTTCACATAGTTTATTATAATTGTGACAGTGGTGACTGATAGCTGAGCCTAGTCTCTTGGGATTCCTGATCTCTATCTTTGACCATGAATCTGAGTTCCCTAAATCACTACTCCTGTACTCTGTTCTCAGTGGGAAGATCTAGCATCATCTGTGAACTGGCCATGATGACACATTGCTGTGTAATCCTAGCATTTGAGTAGTATAGACAGGAAGGTCAGAGTAAGTTCAAGGCCAGCTTGGTCTACATAGTTCTAGACCTTCCAGGGCTAGAATATATTTACCCTGTAGACACCTGTCATTACCATTGGCTTTAGCCTCATACTTTACATTAGGTCTACTGATTCATTTACAGCGCTGGATGCATTCCCCCTTCTCCCCATTTACCATGATTTCTATTGTCCACCTAGTTCTACACTGTTTCTATTATGCAACTTAAAAAGGAACGTTTACTTCTCAGTAAGAGGAGAGTTCTATCCTCTGGGGACTGTGAGATACCCCCAGTCAGAAGTACCTGACGGTTCTTCTCATATTTTCACTCTAACTGTTCCATATGGATTCACTTTCCTGTTTCCTGATAACCCTTCCTAGTTTTCAATCTTTGAAAAATGAGAAAAGGTCAGGTGTGGTGGTAAACAAGTTTAATCCTAGCACTCAGAAGACCGAGGCCGTGGGATGTCTGAGAGTGCAAAGCCAGAATGATCTACATGGCCAGTTCCAAGCCTATCAGGCCCACAAAGTGAGACAATCGCAAAAATAAACGAGAACTCTTTTAAGGTTGGGTGGAAGTAAGCAGAAGAGGCGAAGAAAAGGAGAGACATCGGCTAAGAGCAGTTGCTACTCGTGCAGGTGTCCTGATTTCCATTCACAGCACCCAGATGAGGACTCAACATCATCTGTAACTCCAATCCCAGGGCTCCTACACTTTCTTCTGATCCCCACAGGCACTAGGCATGCATGGGGTGCACGATTGTACATGTAGGCAAAACACATGAAATCAAAATTTAAAAATAACTAGAAAAGGTAGGTTTAGGACGATACAACGTCACAGTCTCCTAGACACTTTCTTCTGATCCCCACAGGCACTAGGCATGCATGGGGTGCACGATTGTACATGTAGGCAAAACACATGAAATCAAAATTTAAAAATAACTAGAAAAGGTAGGTTTAGGACGATACAATGTCACAGTCTCCTAGAAATAGTTACAAATACCTATAGTAAACAACTCCCCCGGCCTTGGTCTTGTGAGACCGCCTTGGACTTTCAGTGCATCACTTTCCACTGGCCTTGCCTGGTTGTAAGGAACTGAGGCACTTTGATGGTGGCTTCCTTATCCTTGGAGCATGAGTGCAGCCATGGCACTTTCTGAAAGAGCAGGAAGCACTAGATGAGCCATAGTAAGTATTGGCAAGATTTACCTCAGCCACTGGTAGCGCACAAGTGCGCTGTCCCACAAGTGGGAGGCGTCTAGACTGTGGTAATCAGTACAGAACAACCGGAAGTGACCTAGGAGGACACACCCTCTTGGATCTCAGCGTAGTTTGCTGCTCTGACAGCGTGTGCTCTGAGTCTGGACCATTGGAATTGTGGGTGTCTGCGGGCGGGCGGAGTTTGTTCCTGGCTCTGTGAGGCGCAGCGTGAGGTGAGTGGCGGTCAGGCTGGCAGGACACGGTGCTCCCGGGCTGCGGGTTGTGCTGCAGGTGGGGATCAGCCTTGGTGTCATTCTTCTCCGGCGGGGTTTCCCGTCCGGTGTGTCACTTCCCAGTGTGCACTGCTGTGGGATTTCGCCGCGCTGTTCGCGAACGTTGTGTGTTCAGGACACAGTTTGGGCAGGACTCAGTGAATGGGCGCTGCGGGATCCGAGCCTGGCGCCAAAGTGCGGTGCTTGTGAGGGCGACCGCGCTGCTTTCTGGTCCCTTAGTGTTTGAGTAGCTGGTAACTGGCCTGCGAGAGGAGAAAAACTCCAAGGAGTAAGTGAAAACGGGAAAATAAATTTATGTACATTTCCGCCCAAACTGGGACCAAACGTATCAATGCCAGCCTAAGCAGTATTAGCAATAGATTGCCTTTACTGAATAGAAGGAACTGCATGAACCCCAGGAAATAGGGGTAATCTATTTAGTGTGGTCACAGTCATCCTACCTGGGATTTAAGCCTTAGTGTTCGCCCCAGACAGCAGGTGTTCTGATCACTTCCCTTCCCTGTGTCATACTTCCTATATGAAGCTGGGGCTGAAAACAAAAAGGATTTTTTTTTTTTTAGAAAACTAAACCGAATTCAGTTTCTATTGCCAGTTTACATAACTATTAGGGTCCATTGCAGATGTGTGGCTAAGTCAACAGTCTGATCGGTGCTTGTGACCTGTGGGTGTAGTAAGGACAGGTGATTGGCAGAAGGGAGCAGAGAGGTGTTCTAAAGAGGTTTTAGGTCAGAAGCCTAGGTTTCTGCATCCAAACAGGCAAGGGCTAGCCTCAACCAGTATGCCTCCAGTAGAGACCAGTGAGGATGAAAGGCAGAAGGGGAGCTGGGATGTGGATGAGCAGTGTTGGGCTCCCAGTACCCACACTCAGACTGTGGCTTTGAGCTGCCAGGAACTGCAGTTCCTAGGAATCCACTGCTCCCTTCTGGCCTCCTGGTGCACACACAGACAGGAAAAACATCCCTATAAAATCATCATCATCATTATTATTATTATTATTATTATTATTATTATTAGGAATAGAAAAATGGGCCTTTAAAAAATTCTTTTTTTAAAAAAAAAGTGAGCTACTTTTCCAACTAACATCTGCCCCCCCCCCCCCCAACCTTTGGAGAAAAAGGGAGGAAAAGCAGAGGATGAGATTCCATGCATTAAGCAGGAGCAGAGTTAAAGTGACCTAGTGGCACCATTTTGTCCTTGGTACACAGGTCTGAGGTTAAGTTTAGAAATCAAGGATTATGTATTATAGTAGTTCAGCAGGTTGTGGTGCCACACACTGCCCTGTAATCTTAGCACTCTGCATGCAGAGGCTGGAGGATGACTGCGTTATGGAGGCCGGGCTGGGCTTGAAGGAGGTTAGGAGTCAACAGAGTAGAAGTAAGAGCCAAAGTGCAGAAGACATACATAATGCTTTTTAGTAAAAGCAGATGCGTGTGTGTGTTTCATTTTCAAGGTTTATTCTTATTTTACATATATGAGTATTGGACTGGTTATATATAAGTACACCAAGTGTGTGCCTCGTGCCCAGAGAAGCCAGAAGAGGAGATCTGAGACCCTGGAATTAGAGTTACAGGAGGTTGTGAGGCACATGTGAGTGCTGACCCTGGACCTCTACAAGGTCACCAAATGCTCTTAACCTGTGAGCCATCGTTTATGACTTTGTTTTGTTGTCTTACTACAACAGTTTTGCCAAGCATATGATGAGGAGATAGACATCATTTAGTTCAGGCCTGGTAGAGCCCAAGTTTGTCAAATTTCACATTGCCTGCCAGCCTCATGTCTATTAACAAAAATAGATTAGCTCAGGAGAACATGGCCATGGCATGTTTTTGATGTATTGTCTTTGATTTTAAAAGTTATTGAGGGTTGGTCTTATGCACTGTGTATTCAGATGCTGATTTCCGTGCCCTGGGATCTGATTAAACCCCAGCCATAGGCAAAGTCATGAATTATTAAGAATCTCTTATATCAATGTGGTGTAAAGAATGTTCCCCAATTAACCCAAAAGAACTGAACAGCAAATGACTAGGCAGGTTAAAGAGGAAGATTAGACTTCCAGTCCCAGCCAGGGGTCCCAGGGAAAAGAGCAGGGCAAGGAGCTCACCATGAGGCAGGCGAGGGTACAAGAGAAGAAGGCCATGAGGTAGAGGAAGGAGGAGATTGTTGCTGTGAGGTCAGGCTGGAGGAGGATTTGCCAAGGGGGTTCTCCATGGGGACTCCCAGCTACACCAAGGAGCCAAGGAGAGACGGAATGCAAGTGACTCGGAGAGTATGGCTGGGAAGTAGCTCGGTAGCATCAAGGCTTAAAAGTTTTGCTCAGTTATTGTGATCAAAGCTTATTTAATAAATCAATAGGTCTCTGTCTCAGTTATTTGGGAGCTACTCAGGTAGAAAACCTTCCACTTTTAAATGTAATCATATAAAGTCTTTGGTTTTGAAACTCCCAGTGACGGTGTGGTATGTGGTATGTGGTGCTTTCTTTGCCAAAGCAGACTGTTCACCTAACTCAATGAGTATGATGTTCAGTCTTCAGGTGTGGAGTTGACACGGTAGAGTCAGAGAGGAGATGACACCATACATCTAATAATGGTGCAATTAAGTTTTCAGATGCCTTTTTAGTAGCTATTATTTTACATTCAGTTACCCAAGAAATTACTGTGTCCAAAAGTCTTTGTTAATAGTGGTTTATTTTCTTGCCTTCACTCTGAGTAAGGAGAAGCCTAGCTCTGCTGCAGGAGAGCACGAAGGCTCTTGTTATAGTTCTGCCTAAATTTCTTAAGTGCTGGGTCTTTTTTTTTTCCTACACAGAGGTTGTTTTGTTTTGTTTTTCTTCCTCCTACTGTGGGCTGCTATCCTTTCTTTTTCGACAGGCTCTTGGGATGCAAAGCTGGACGTTGGTGTAGAGGCCTACTCCTTTATGTTGTACATGCTTCCTATGACACAATGTTGGGATAGTTTGTCTTTAAACATTTTTAGGGCCTTTTAAAGTTAGGTTTCCACTTTTATTTTTAACTCAGGGAATTGGTTAGACACTGGAATAATATTGATTCCTTAAAGTTCTATGGGTCTTTATCATTTGTAGTAATTGAAAACTTTTCAGTTGTCTGCCTCTTGTGCTTGTGGATGGATGAGAGGAGGGGACATTGCAGGATGACATACAGCCTTGCAGGCAGCAGGGAAGTTCAACCTCCTTGAACTGAACATCGATCAGGCACGCAACAGCATATTGACTAATTGCTATACAAAAGTTGTTTTTTCTTTGGTAAAAGAAGTTCCTCATACCAAATCCCATAATATAATCTATATGTTTCCTGAAGGAAAACATCACAGCCCTGAAACTTGTGTACTGCTCCAGGTGTGCCAGGAGTGTCGTGTTACCAAAGTCAGGCAAAGGCTGTAACGATCCTCCAGAAAGACAACTCTGTGGTAACAGAAACAACCACTGTTTCCTACAATGAATCTTTAAGGTCAAAGTACTTCTGGAAAACAGTGGTTCATTCTAATGTCTATTCTAGATGCAGTGAAAAGCCTCTATCTCATTCTGACGATTACTTTAGATATAACAATCCTACTAGAATTCCTACTATAAAAAATGGAATATAAATCTCTCCATGCAGTGTGCATGCATCCTGCATTCTGCAGACTGAGATACATTGGATACACCTTTGATTCTATGAGCAACCTTCCCTCAGTGGATGTAGTCTACAGGAAATTAGAAAAACGTGAGCCTCTCCTTCAAATATTAAGGCAATGGTTGAGTAGTTACTATCCGATCTCTACAGAAAATGACGACAAACTAAGTCCATGTGGTGTCTGAATGATGTGCAAAGTCACTTCTCAGTATTGGGCAGTGCATTCTTGGTGCAATTGAATTAATGAAGTCCTGTTTTACAAAGAAGACTTAAACATGAGAAAATTTTTATCTTTTTATAGATGCTAAAGTGCCACCAAGGACAGTGATGTTGGCAGATGGAGGATGGTCGTCTACCTTAACACCAAAGGTATTTTACAATACTGACATCTCATGTTTTGGTATCAATGTCTGTTTCTGTTTCTCATGTCTCTTACCTTAGTGGTCTTGACAGTGAATTCAGGAGAAGCAGTGTTGTTGTGAAAAGGAAACTTGTGAAGGTTCTAACCATGAATCTCACTGCAGTGGTACAGCAAATAGTGTTTTAGACTGGAACATAGAAACCAAACAGAATACCTCAGTGGAGACAGTGGTGGAACCTGGAATGATTTCCTGCTTCTGGATCCTAAGCATCTAGATTTTTCAGCCAGATTGAGAAATAGTTTCATTAATCCCAGCACTTGGGAGGCAGGGGCAGGCAGATTTCTGAGTTCAAGGCTAGCCTCATCTACAGAGTGTGTTCCAGGACAGCCAGAGCTACACAGAGAAACCCTGTCTCGAAAAACCAAAAAAAAAAAAAAAAGTTTCAGCTGTTGCTAAGCCACAGATTTTGTTAGTTATTCTCAGTAGTAGTATTCAAATACTCCACGGAGAAAGAAAGTTAAGGAAATGTTTCTTGGGCTTCTGAACTAGCTATGTTCAGGCTCCATTTGAAATGCCAACCTGCATGTGTAATATATGGCAGGGCAAGTCTCCTGCACAGGTCCACAGTGTAGCCCTTCCTCTTGCTTACAAATCAAGGTCTCTACATGCCAAAATGGAGACCCTTAGGCCCGGCCTGCCTCTAGGACCTTGTGGTGAAGTGCATCTGCTCTCATTCAGGGAAGGGTGAGCTCGTGCTGGCTCCCTGCTTTCCAGGCTCTGGTGTAGTAGCAGGTGTTGGGAGTTTGTTGTTGGCTTCAAATCCAGACTGTTATCAGAAAGCTGAACATTTGAGAAACAGTTTCTTGCAAACATCCAAACAGAAGGGTAAGGGTAGATGCCCAGTTCTCAGGTAAATGTGTGCACTGTGCACAGGGATTGGACAGGTTGACTGTTCTTACAGGGATGCTTCTGTTTCAGAACCCCATGCCTTTGCTGCTGCTGTTTTCTTAGTTTCTTTTTAACCAAGCTTTGTTTCTGTTTTCTCAAATGACTGTCAATGTCAACTCTTTTTTTTTTTTTTTAAAAGATTTCATTTATTTATTTTTTTATATATCTGATGAGTACACTGCAGCTGTCTTCAGACACACCAGAAGAGGGCATCGGATTCCATGGTTGTGAGCCACCTTGTGGTTGCTGGGAATTGAACTCAGGATCTTTGGAAGAAAGTCAGTGCTCTTAACTGCTGAACCATCTCTCCAGCCCCTAGTGTCATCTCCTGTGAAAAAGGTGTTTCCTGTTTGCCTGTCTCTGTCTGTTTTCCATTTTGTATTCATTAGGATAAATTCTTCCCAGCATACATAACCCGCAGTGTTTATAAAGTTTTGATTTTATAAGTAAACATAGCCTACTGATAATAGATTTGGGACATCATTATGAGCAAGAGTGAGTTAGGATCCTTTTTTTTTTTTTTTTTTGGTTCTAGGTTTCTATTGGACTTGATAGTCATGCCTCACTACTAGGAGTCTTCACTAGGGTTACCCTCATAGATTCTAGGGAATTTTCATAGCGTTAGGCATCTATCTCAACCCCAAATGTGCCCCCCTCCGCCCACTTTTAGTAGTCTCCATGTACTCTCTCCCTCCATCACTCTCCCTATACCTAATCCCTCCTGTTGTCATCCACACCCATCCCCAATCAACCTGCAAAATCTATTCTATTTCCCCTTTCCAGGGAAATCCAGAGAGATGTCTCAGGCATTAAAAGGTTAGGCTTAAAACCAAAATACGCTTAACTCATTGTTTAATTCAATAGAGAGTTGTTCAGTTTTCATGAGTTAGTAAGCTTTCTGTTGTTTCTGTTATTTTTTTTTCCCAACTTTAATCCATGGTGGTATAATAGGATACAGGAGTATTTCAATATTTTTGTATTCTAAAGATTTACTTTGTACCTGAGTATGTGGTTAATTTTGGAGAAAGTTCAGTGAAGTGCCAAGAAATTACATTTTTTTTTTTTTTTTTGTTTAGGTGGAATGAGCTGTAAATGTCTGTTATGCCCATTTGGTTTATAAAATCTGGTAGCTCAAGTATTTCTCTATGTTGGTTTTGTCTGGATGACCATATTCACCTTCTGGCTTTTAGAGTCATTGTTGAAAAGTTGGGTTTAATTCGAATAGGTCTGCCTACTTGGTCTTTTTTCTTTGCAGCATTTAATATTCTTTCTTTTTCTGTATGTTTAGTGTTTGATTATTATGTAGCAAGTTTATTTTTCTTTTCTGGTCCAATCTATTTGGTGTTCTATATGCTTTTTCTTTAATATTTTCTTTTTCTATAATATTTTATAGGCATCCCTTTAGGGTGGGAAACTTCTGTGGTTTTGCTAACTTTAGGAAGGAACATGTGCAAGTATAGGTGAGTAAACAAAAGGGCGTACCATGTAACATAGTGACACTCTATAAAATCCCATGTGACATATGGTGACACACTATAACATCCATGTGACATATGGTGACACACTATAACATCCATGTGACATACAGTGACACACTATAACATCCACGATGAGATGTTTTTGTTTCCTTTTGTTGTCTTTTTATTTTGTATTTGGTTTTGGAAGGGAGGTTGCAAGGGAAGATGGTGTAATTGAAGAGCTGGGGAAATGAATGGGATTGGGATATTTGATGTAAAATTTACAAAGAATCAATAAAAAGTTTAAAAAATTATTTCTTGGGTCTTTGAACTGGAATTCTTCTCTTTTCTTTATTCTTATTCTTGAGTTTGGTCTTTTCATTGTGCCTCAGATTTCCTGGCTATTTTGTGTCAGGAATAACATTTGCTTTGACTGATAGATCCATTTGTTCTATAGTATCTTCAATGCCTGAGATTCTTTCTTCTTTCTCTTGTCTTTTGTTGATGAAGGTTGCCTCTATAGTTCCTGTTTGCATCCTAATGTTTTCTTTTCTAGAATTCACTCACTTTTTGTTTTCGTTATTGATTCTATTTTTATTTTCTAGTATTGAACAGTTTTGTTTCCTTCAACTGCTCTTCCTCACCCCCCCACCCCCACCCCTGCTTTCATGAACGGATAATGTTAAACTTGAGATTGTCTGTCAGAGAAAACCCAGTTCCACTATTTTGAGCCAAATTTGAAGCAAGCTTTATTAAATGCTGACCAAGATGGACTTTGGTCTAGACCACTCCCTTTATTACCCAGCTGAATGGCCCCCAGACACCTGTTGTAGGGGCTTTTATGGACTAAACCATTTGACCACCATGTTTTCCCATGAGACTGTTTTGTTTTGTTTTAAAAGGACTACAACTCCCAGCATTTCATGATGTTACTTGGTCCTTGAGTGGGTGGGCTTACAGGTTAATTTTGGGCATTACAATTTATTCATTTCCTCCAATTGTTTGTGTTTTCCTGGATTTCTTTAAGGGATTTATTTATTTCTTTTTTAAGGAGCTCTATTATGTTCTGATAGTTGGGTCTAAGATCTTTCTTGTGCTTCTGCTATGTTGGAATATTCAGGGCCTGTTGTAGTAGGATCTCTGGGCTTGTTATGGGTCTGATTATATTGGTCCAGCACGACTTAAAGCACCAGGACAACTTTATTGTAATCAAGCTACTACTGATCCATCAATGTGCAGAACAGACTAGGGATCTAAATTGGGACTTTGAGCCTGAATGTTACAGAGCTTTTAAGCTTGCAAACCATAAACATCTGTGTCAAATTGCACTCCACAAATCAGCATTTAGGGATACAGGACTCTCTTAGGAACATATCTTTGTGGTACACTTACCATGCTTTGGTTTATTCATCTGTGGCAAGGTGATTTGCCTAGCATTCATGTCTCATCCACCCAGTCTGTCAGTTATCTATATACATCTTTAGTTCTGCCAAGCAGGAGTCACTTACCCAGGGAGGCCTTGGGAACTTATTTGACTCATACTCAAAAATGGAAGTTTTATTCAAAACGGCTTATGTTTAATTTTTTTTACAAGCTTTGGTAGAGACATATTGCCTTGGCTGTTATTGACTGTGTTCTTAAGCTAGCATCTGGTTTGGGGGGTTTACGTGCCGAGGTGCTGATTTCTGGGTTTGTTTTTGTTGCGAGGGTGTTTTGTTTCTTGGTTTCTGTCTCCTGTCTGGAGTTCCAGAGAGTGCATTGCTTTGTGTTGCCTATTTTACTGGCCTGCTCAGCTGGTGTGTCATTGGGAGTGATTGTTTTTGTTGGAGGCTGGGGAAGGAAGAGCCCAGGGGCAATGATTTGTTGGAGTACTAGGGGTGACCATGAGGATTATTAGATTTGGAGAAACAGGATGGAGAAGGTTTTTGATCAGCCTACCTGGTCATGTGGCAGGCATGGCCTATGGTTGAGCAGGGTGTGTTAGCTTAAGTTGAGTGCTGGGGCACATTGAGGAGCAAAGAGGAAGGCCAGGGTGTGTGGCGTAAGATAGTCTTTCCATGTTCAGATATTTTCCTCAATTTCTTTCTTCAGAGACTTGAAGGTCTTGTCATACAGATTGTCAGTTGCTTGGTTAGAGTTACACCAAGGTATTTTATATTATTTTTGGCTATTGTAAAGGGTGTTGTTTCCCTAACTTTTTTCTCAGCCTGCTTATTATTTGTATATGGGAGGGCTACTGAGTTTTTATTTAATTTTGTATCCAACCACTTTGCTGAAAGTCTTTATCAACTGTTGGAGTTCGGTTTGAATTTTTGGAGTCACTCATGGTATAGTATGATATCATTTATGAGTAGCGATATTTTGATTTCTTCTTCTCCCATTTGTATTCCCTTGATCACCTTTCGTTGTCTTGTTGCTCTAGCTAGAGCTTCAAGTACTATGTTGAATAGACAATAGGTAGCTGTGTCTTCTCTTTCAAAAGCTTACACTCCCTCAAATTGGAAAATCTAAATGAAATGGATGATTTTCTCAATAGATACCACTTACCAAAGTTAAATCAAGATCAAGTAACAGTCCAATAACTAAACAGCCCTGTAACTTCTAAAGAAATAAAAGCAGTCATCAAAAGTCTCAAAATGAAAAAAGCTCAGGGACAGATGGTTTTAGCTCAGAATTCTACCAGACCTTTTAAGAAAAGTTAATACTTCTCAAATTATTCCACAAAATAGAAACAGAAGGAACATTGCCGAACTGATTTTATGAGGCCATAGTTACCCTAGTACTCAAACCACACAAAGACTCCACAAGAAAAGGGAACTACAGACCAATTTTCCTTATGAACATTGATGCGAAAATATTCAGCAAAATACTTCAGAAACCGAATTTAAGAACACATTAAAAACATCATCCACCATGATCAAGTAGGCTTCTAGTCCCAAGGTATCTAGGTTGCATTGCCAGTATGAGAAATACTTTTAGCTGTTCTATTGTGTGGTGTCCACCAGAGAAGTCTACTGTGACACCGGTTAAGCCAATAGAAAGTCTCTATTAGCCATCAGATGACTCCACTGGGTGTTTGGGATCCAAGTGTATTCCTGACCCCTTTTCAGGGTGAGCTTTTAAGCACAAAATCACATCCTCTGTTGACACCTTAGTTAGAAAAAAACAGTTTAACAGAAGCAGAACTACACAAGCCAAAAATGAAAGTTACATGTAGTCTTCCCAGAACTAAGGACTGTGATGGATTAGGTCTTTGGTTTTGTGTTTGGCAGGTGGTGCTGTGATTGTGCTGTGTTTAATGGCCTGAATGGTGCTTCCACTGTGGCATCAGTTGTGTTAAGGTCTGCGATTAGGGAGGCTATTGTGGCTAGCCTGCAGATTCTGGCCATTATCCTAGGTAGAGGAATAGATTTGGTTTTAATTAAGCATCTCAGACAAATAGAAAATGAGGAAAGGGTCACTAGGGCTTCTGACGGACAGTGTGCTCAGCCTCCATTTTAAATGCCAACAAGCCTGTGTTAGGTTAAAGCTGTCACATTGCATGCAGCCACATTGCCGGGTATAGAGAGACATCCATCATGTGCTGGAAGAAGAGGCCACCTCAGTGTAGGAAAAGAGAAACGTAAATTTTATCTCTCTGCAGGCATTCATGGTTTCTGAGTGCCTGCTGTGGCACAGGGTATCAAGTGGATAGGCAAACTAAATATTTCCTTTAGACTGGTAACAATTGGACCAGCCTCCTACCTTTGGTCCTAGTAAAGGCCAGGTGCACCCCATATAGAGAAGTTTGTGATCTTGTATATGTGTAGATTATTAACCCTTTCCTCCTCAATTCCTTAATAGACCCTAAACAGACATTTCAAGATGCTGTGCCCTTGCCCATGTCTGAGCTTGTCCACACTTCTATCCTGATGTCCTTATGTGGGTGAAGAGGATCCCAACCTGGAGCCTGGAGCCAACACAGAAAGGCCTGTGGTCCTCACCACCTGTACAGCAGTGAAGGTCGCCAGTGTCACCCTGTGGACCCACCACACCCAGTTGAAGGAGGCTCCAGGAGATAACAGAGATGGGTTGTCACCAGGTCCTCCAACTCCTTAAAGATAGGCCTAACATGGGACCTATAATTGTGGTTGTTCTTTTTAGTCTTTTTCATTATTCTGATAATTCTCAATATTAACCCTTTAAATTTTCTCACCTGTGTGCAGCCTTTTGTTTCTCTGTCTGTTCTTTCTTTATCTTTCTTTCTCTTTAGAAAAGCATGACCTGAAATATTTGCAAACTTTCTGATATCAGAGGTGAATGTAGATACTGACAGCTATAGAGAAGGATGTGGGTGATTATTTATCACTGAGGAGATACTCCTGCTCCTGAACCATTCATCTGAGGGGTCTATTGGATCTTTCTAGACAAGTCAAAATGTCCTCTGTCTCAGATCATAACTTTAGAAATACGTGTTTTGATTACTGATAAGGGAACAAATTTCATAGTTACTTTAATTTCATTCTCTTAGTAATTTCTAAAACAATGGACATAAGAGGAAATGTTAATTTTCATTTCAGGGTCTAACTTTCAACGATGTGGCCATAGAATTCTCCCAGGAGGAGTGGGACTGTCTGGACTCTGCTCAGCGGACTCTGTATAGAGATGTCATGCTGGAGGTCTACAGCATCCTGGTCTCTGTGGGTGAGAATAGTTTTCTTTTGTGATTTCTACTTCATTCTACAATGTCTATCAAATGTGTTTACTATTTGTGTCTTTCCATTGTCTGAGTCTCAGCTTTCACTTTCTCTTAGACAGTGGTGATTGTCTTGTTTATACAAACATTTGAAACCAGTCTACCTTGTGTTTACATTTGGTAAAATCCTTCAGTTTAGAAATATATTTACATGTATCTGACATTTAATAGCATTTACTCTCTGTATCTGACTGTAAACATTGATTTTTCCAGTCTGGTCATTTTTTAAAAAAAGATTTATTTATTTATTTTATGTATATGAGTACACTGTAGCTGTCTTCAGGAACAACAGAAGAGGGCATTGGATTTCATTAAAGATGGTTGTGAGCCACCATGTGATTGCTGGGAATTGAATTCAGGACTTCTAGAAGAACAGTCATTGCTCTTAACTGCTGAGCCATCTCTCCAGCTCTTCATGTGGTAATTTAAAGGAGAATGAATATATACAAATACTTAAGTGTATTCATTTCAGGAAAGTCTAAAATATGTGTCAGCAATTAACAATTATGAAGTCACTTGTAATTCTTCCATTCTGTTTCTCTCATCCATTGGGTACAACCCAGTGTGTGAAAAACAACTATAATGAACATAAAATAACAAAGATGTTGTATGTTTCTTCTAATACACAGGCCTTTCAGTATCAAAATCAGAGCTACTTACCTGTCTTGGACAAAATGAAGAACCCTCCATTGCAGGCATAAAGGAGTTAAAAGGTATAGAACCAGGTAATTTGGAAGGAAACAATGTCTCGTGGTGATTCTAATTCAAGTAGTAATCCTAACTTGTAGAGATATTAGCCCATCCCTTTATAGGGATGATACTTAGGTAATGTATCCAGAATGTAATACACAGTGGAATTACATTGTTTTTATCTCATTTTATCCAAATAGTGTTGAGTTAAAACATAGTATTACAGTTCCAATTTGTCAATGTTTGTGTGGTTATTGTGTGTTTTACTCATTTTGTATTTATCTACGGTGGTCCAGTGCTGATTTGTTTTGGTTACATTTTTTTATTTATATAATTTTTAGTTTTATATAACACAATTTGTCTTATATTTTCTCCTCTCACCATCTTCCTGTTCACTTGCCCTCACCCACACTGACCTAGCGTCATGTTTTCTCTCTCATGACTACTCTTCCTCCTTCTCAAAAATGAAAATAAGACTGAAAAATCATAAAAGACCAAAGATTTAGATTTCTATTGGGCAAATGCACTTGCACATGGGGCATTCTCTGAAATGTGGTTGACACACCCAATGTCATTCCACTGATGAGTACTGGTTTTCCCTCTCACAGATTCTATGGATATCAAATAGGGGCTTGGCTATAAGTGGAAGTTTGTGCATATTTTCTTTTCTCTGAGCTGTGAATTTCTCAGTCTTGAGCTTGTACAGGTCTTGTGTATGCTGTCATAGTCTCATTAAAATGACTGGTTGCTTAAGCGGAAAAAAACAGAAAGCTGATGAAAATTTATTTGAACAGGGGGCCAAAGTCCAGCTCTAGCAAGCAAAAGAATGTGGCAGTTTAGGCCATGTGATTCTGGCTTTAGAGTCAGTGATACAAAAGAGGCAGTCCGGAATCTCTCTTCATGGTTGGGAAAAGCTACTGAGGCCTGGTATGTGCTAGGGGTGTCCCTACATGGAGGCTCAGAGAGGCCTTTGCATGAAATTGTAAAGTTGAAGCCTGTATTGTGTTAGAGACTCCAAGATGTTGGAGAATCCAGAATTATTGAAGACTTGTGTGAGAGCTGCAGGCTTTGTGTGGAACCAGGCTAAGAGAGAGAAAAATGTGTTGCAGTCAACAAAGCTAAAAGATTTAGAATTCTAAATAGTGCTTTGTCATTAGATGTGAAAATGTATAATTTTGAGTTCTCCCTGTTGTTTTCATTCCTGTTTGGGTCCAATATTTCTTCATTATGATCCCTTTCCTCCCCTTTGGAATGGTAATATATATCCTGTGCCATTGATTGTTGAAAGTATGTGATCTGCATTTGATTTTTGATTTCAGAGCAGGTAGCGTTAAGAGATTGCCATGAGTCTCAGAAAAGACTTTGAACTTTTGACTTTTAAACATTGTCGAGACAGTCACAGATGATGGGGACTTTGGAAATTGGACTAACTGCCATTATGATAGCAAAAATTATGATTTTTTTGTTATGATAGGGCTACAAGCCAATGGGGGCTAATGCTTGTGGTTTAAATAAGAATGGCCCCAAAGTCTCGTATCTTTGAATGCCTACAGTGATCTGAGGTAGTCTCAATTGAGGGCATGCCCTCATTAAAATGATTGGTTGCTGTGTCTATGAGAGATCTTGATGATTGATGTTGAAAGGCTCTTCCACTGAAATGGCAATATCCATGCCGCTGGCTACACCTGTTGAGATCTATCTTAGTGAAATTATGTGAAGTGGGAAAACCCACCATTAATCTGGTTCTTTTGATGTAGGAAGGTCTACTTTTAATTTGGACTACATGTGTTTTCTGGACTGGGTTTGAAAGCTTTATGAGTTTCTTAACTCTCAAGAACCCAATATAGGTTCTAAAATAGTAGAGCAAAACTGTTTGAAGATCCCCCTTTGTTCAGATATCCTGGGATATTGTGACTAAACAAGGTAGGTACCCTGGTTTTATTCTGCTGCTGTGGCAAGTACCATGACTATAAGCAGCTTAGGGGAATGAAAATTATATTTCAACTTGTACTTTCACATTATAGGCCTGTTGTTCAGAGAAGTTAAGGTAGGAAGTCTCTCTCAGATCCAAAGAACTATGCTGTAGGCTGACTGGCTGTCAGGCTTATACTTATATCTTTCTCATTGTAGCCCATAACCACTTGCTGAGGGAATGGAAGCACCTGTAGTTGGCTGGGCTGCTCTGTCCAATTATCAATCAAGGCACTTTTGTATCACAGATATGTTCTTAGACCAACCGCCAAAAAATTACTCCATTGAGATTCTTTTTTCTTCACTTGATTCCAGGCTTTGTCAAGTTGACAGTTAATGCAAACTAGGGCACAAGGTTCTAGGGAAATGGAGGGTGACTGCTAGATTGCCTGTCATTATGCCATAGCTTCCATAGACTGCCTGGACTTTTCCTCTGTGTCCTGCTCCTAAGATGCCTTTTCTCTGTTTGGCCTCTAATTACCATGAGAGCAGACTTCTTAATTGTATAATAGACACATGACAAAAGAGTACTGGAGACAGAAGAGAGCCATAGTATCCCAGCAACTCTCAAAGGATAGTGAAGGGACTTGTTTGTATCAGGAGGCCCTCCTAAGAATCAGCAAGGAAGCAGAGCTGGTGAGAGAACTTCCTCCTTGGGCCTGGACAGTGGTAAACACTTTGTTGAGTCTTTTATAAGATGCTCTTGAGGTTTGTGTGAAATATAAATTGTAGATGAGAGCTGATGGACGTATTTAATGTTTTGGAGTTGTTTTAATGAATCACCTCTGCACAAACTAAATTCTGTGAAATGGGGTCTTTACAGAAAGTTGAACTGAGGCCATATTGGATTATAGTGAAGTGATGGGCTGGCTGGTGGACAAAGGCACTACCAAACCTGATGACCTAAGTAGGAGAACCAACTCCTATAAGATTTCCTCTAACTGGCAGATGTTCACAGCTAACCATTGAACTGATCATGAGGTTACCAATGGAAGAGTTAGAGAAAAGACTGAAGGAGCTGAAAGGGTTTGCAGCCCCATGGGGAGAGCAACAATACCAACCCACCAGAGCTCCCAGGATCTAAATCACCAGTGTACATAAGGAGGGACCCATGGCTCCAGCTGTATATGTAGGGGAGGATAGCCTTGTCTGGCATAGGTGGGAGAGGAGGTCCTTGGTCCAGTGGAGGCTGGATGCCCCATTGAGGGTGGGGAGGTGGGAGTGGGTGGGTAGGTAGGGGCACATCCTCATAGAAGCAGGAGGAGGGGAAATGGAATAGGGGGTTCCTGGGTAGAAGGGAATGGGGAAAGGGGATCACATCTGAAATGTAAATAAAATATCCAATAAAAATAAATAAATAAAAATTAAAAATTAAAAAATTAAAAAAAAAAAACCTACCTGAAGACCCAGCAATAACACTCTTGGGAATATACCCAAAAGATGCTACCATGCCATAGAGGCACATGTTCTGCTCTCTTCATAGGGGCCTTATTTAAAAAAAAAAAAAGATTTCCTCTAACTGCCATGTGCACACTGTGGCACGTGTACACACACAATACACTCCTTCACATGCACATACACTTTTTGTGCTTGGGAAATGGGTTTAGAAGATGCTTGTTTCACAGAATGGACAACTCCAAATCAGATTACCCAGAACCTGTATAAATGCCAGACCCAGTAGCACATGTCTGTAATCTCAGCACTATTCCTATAGACAAGAGAATCTCCAGAAGAATAGAATTATATGAATATCTAATAGGACCAAGGAAAGGGGAAAGCTGTCTTAACCACCAGGGTTACTCAAAGGTTATTTGAAAGACTTTATCTCTTGTTGGAGATCATGAATTTGACCATCAGTTGTATGAAAGGAATCTAACACATTAAAGCAATACATGCCAGAAAATTGTTGACAACCAAGATTATAATTGAACAACACACAGTCAATATTAACTCTTTTTTTTTTAAAAAAAAAAAAAGGTTTGTTCTTACTTTGCTCATCTTTTGGATAATTTCTGTTGATATATTTGATTTTAGAAGTTTCATTAATTATACAGCCATGTTTTCATCTTGTATATCAATAATCACTCTTGGGATTGATAATTTGAAAAAAAAAACATAAAAACAACATCATACTATCATACTATTTCCTATTACACAAATGCCTCTCATCCTTCCTCCTCCCCAACTCCCACACTGATGAAAGAAAATGGAGTTTGCATTGACAAGCTGAGTATTAATGTGTAATGTAGTCAGTAAATGTAAAAGCATAGTTTTGGGATTTTTAGTGTTGTGTCCCTGATGTCTCCCCAAGCCATCAGCTTATTCTTCCTCTTAGGTTGTATCCTCTTTATAGACTTGTCTTCTTCATATGCTTTATTAGTCTGGTAGTCTCCAGGATAGTGTCGTGGTTGGAGGCATTAGAAGCACATACCACCTAGGACTTCATTTCCTGGAAAGACAGAAATATTGCCTCTTCCTGATACTTGGAGTATAGAGTGAAAAATTATAAAGGCCATTTTATGAAATATGTAGACTTTTTCTTTGCTCTTAGACCTGGGCAGAAAAATGCAAGTTCCAGAAAGCAGAACTGAATGTAAGATTTTCACTACCCCAGGACACATTCCAGGTGAAGGACACTGCCCCTGAATCAAGCCTCAATTAGTAGGCCCACCTATGGGTGGGAGAGGCCCAAGGCAGGAAGACACATTCCTGACTACAGATAAAGATGCTGCCACCTAGGTGGGGCTATAGCTGGAAGATAGTTAATCTGAAATAGTTGGTAATGGCAGGATAGGACACAATGACATGATAAAAACCACATTTTTGAGAAGAATACAGGGTGATTTCCACATGACACTAACCATTCAGGGTGGGTTTCTCTGGAATGTTTCACTATTCTTATGTTATATATCCTTGGCAACCCTCCCCCCTCCCCACTCCCCTGGTTTGTGGTTTTTCCCTTTAAAACCCTCCACGGACTGGATGTTGAGGTCGAACCCCACTCCTGTGCGAGTGTGTGGTCAGACCCCTGGCTGCCAGGTTTCTTCCCTAATAAACCTCTGCTGATTGCATCCAGGTATGGTTTCTTGTGATCTTTGGGTGGTCGTGATTTCCTGAGACTTGAGGAAGGGTCTCCCGAGTATGGGGGTCTTCAGGAGGACATCTGGTTCTTTCCATTGATTCTTTTCTTTCTTTTTTTTTGTTCTTTTTTAAAGATTTATGTATTTATTTTATGTATATGAGTACGCCACCATTGCTCTCTTCAGACACACCAGAAGAGGGCACCAGACCCCAATACAGATGGTTGTGAGCCAACTTGTGGTTGCTGGGACTTGAACTCAGGACCTTTGGAAGAGCAGTCGGTGCTCTTAACCGCTGAGACATCTCTCTAGCCCCACTGATTATTTTCTAATCTCTCCGTTTTTAATTTATTTTAGACTGTGTCTTCTTTAGTGTAAAATGGTTTTGGGCAACAGAAAAGGTATCAGCCTTTAACATGAACAAATTTGAAACTGAGATAGCTAAATGTAGCCTAGTATGTGGTGATTCGTGTGACTGTGTAGTCCTCTTCTTACTTTTAAAATTTGTTGTTTAAATATTTGTCAGGATACTAATTCTGATGTCACACAGGAATCATAGTAGGATGGGAGTCTTGTTTGGGAACTCCCATTATTTTTGTAGTAGTGCTTATGCCTCAGATGTCATGTAACAGTCAATATTATTTTTGGCTTTTCATGCATTACAAAAATAGGGGAATTCCAAGGAATACTGAAATTCCTATATGTCCTCCTTCTCTCTCACCTTTGCAACTCACCTTGGTGATGGAACTAATCATTGATACTAAAAACATTTTTGTTCTTACTTTCAATGAGGGCTCTGCCCTGCACTTTGGATGTCAGTTGCAGGAGTTTTTGCAACCACCTAGGCTAGTAGAATAATAGGCTAGTCTAGGGTAAGAAAGAAGGCAGCTTTGTTGAACATAACTAAGAGCTGGTGTTGATTCAAACTTTGTTGGTCTGACCCTGAATAGTTTATTTTAGGCACACTTAAGCACAAAAAAATCTGGTGACCTTTTTGATAGAAATAACTATATCCTGTGTGCACAATAAATCTTTAGTCATGACAACATCAAAGCTCTTTGTAAAGCACATGTGACATCCTCCATAAAGATGTGTTCTTTAGATTGACTTCATGTGGTACCTCCCATAAAGATAGGTTATATATATTGACAAGCTCACAATAAGAGTTTGGGGAAGGATCCTTGGCTCTGGCCACACAGCACAAACTTCACCAGGTGTATTCACACTTTCTCCCACTCATAACAAGTTATGTGTTCCCCTCTACCTCCATTTAAAGGAACAATTCTAGGTGTTGAAGATTCCAGGTTTCCTTAATGCTGATCTCTGAACAGAAAGCTTTTTTTGTCTTTTACACCTTCTCCAGTAGGAACACACACTAGAGAAATGGACTCTGAAAAAATACAACATTCCTTCATGATAAATGTCTGGGAGATATTAGGGATATAAGCATCATATCTACACATTAGAAAATATAGATTCAAATTCAATATCCTTCTAAATGGAGAGAACCTCAAACTGTCTCTCTAAAATCAGGAACCAATAAGGATGCCCATTCTGTCTATACCCATCTAATGTCAGGAACAAACAATGTTGTCCACTCTGCTCAGCACGGTCTTCTACACTGATGAAGTCTTAACTATTGATCTAAAGCAACTTCAGGGAGTTTAAGAGGATAGATACTGGGAAGGAACAAAAAAGTGAAATCCTTATTTTTAGATAGTGATTATATACAAAAAATTTTTAAGGTTTCTCATGCCTGGTACTGGGGTTATTGACAGTCTTTTATTTTGGGGA
This sequence comes from Arvicanthis niloticus, assembly GCF_011762505.2. NCBI lineage: Eukaryota > Metazoa > Chordata > Mammalia > Rodentia > Muridae > Arvicanthis > Arvicanthis niloticus. Next base: position 16,703,471 of record NC_047658.1, read on the forward strand.
CTACTGTCAACCCAGGTGACATATTTTCTTATATCTTGCATATGTACTGTGCAGAATTTCACACAAATATAAAATAAATAAAAGATATATAATAACATAACATTATATATTATATAATATAATAAATTGTATAAATAAATAAATAAATAAATATACATATATATATATATGTATGAAATAAAAATATTTATTTGAGGGACTATCAGACAACCTCATTTTCATTCTGTATTGACTTTCCTACTTCCAGAAATGAAGTAGAGTTGTATGGAGAGTGTCTAGGATGACTTGTGGACAGGAAAGGAAGGGGAAAGAGATATAGTTCTCTTTTAGTTAAAATCACATTAAAAATAATATATATTTACACATTAAACTTTTTTATATGTTTGTTGAAATTGTGTTCTGAATTGCAGTGTGGTTGAAAATTTTAATATGTACACAGAGGGGCTTTTTTTGTTTTTAAAAAAATTCACGCAGGGCGGTGTGGTGGCGCACGCCTTTAATCCCAGCACTTGGGAGGCAGAGGCAGGTAGATTTCTGAGTTCGAGGCCAGCCTGGTCTACAGAGTGAGTTCCAGGACAGCCAGGGCTACACAGAAAAACCCTGTCTCGAACAACAACAACAACAACAACAACAACAATAATTCACTTCATTTAAAAAAATGAACTGTCCTAAACATTAGGATTATTTGGAGATTTTGAAACTTGTGTCATGGCATCCACTAACAACTGTGGCTTTGTAGCTCTCATTTGTTTCACACGTTATCTTTGTTTTCTTACTTACTCAGTGTTTTCAAATAGATTGTATACTTTGACATGTTCTGAAGTATATTGCTTAATCTGCAACTATGAATCTATTCTAGAATAACTATATGTTTTATTTATTTATTGTTTTTATTGTTTTCCTTGTGTGTTTAGAAAGCTATTTTGTGTCCAATCTGATAATTCACTTTTGACGTGGAGAGACCATTTTTATTATCGAATAATAGTTTCAGTTTTCACTGTGACACAATTCTGTATGAATTGTCTGTTGCACTACAGAATTAAGGCAGGCCCTTCCATTTGTTACAAATTATATGATATATCCCCATGTGATATCCTCTTGCATCCATCGTGTTCAGCACATTTGTTTCCTGACAGCAGAAGAGCTGAAGGTTGGCTGAGATCATCTTTGCACAGTCCTTGTAGTGGTGTACCTTTTTGCATCATGTTTCTATATTATTTGCGTGGAAGTCCACAAAGTGAAATAATGATTTTCTTTCATTACTTCCAGCTTTGTCTTGCTTTCATAACAAGGAATTGTTCAAAATAGAGAGCAAACAAGAATCTGTCCAGAGAGAAGGATCAGGACAATTTGGAAGTAACAGCCTCAGAGAGTTACACGTAAGGACGTTCTGGGAATGTGGAGGTGACAGTGACGAGCATGAGTTCTGTGAGGATGGAAATGATCTGTATGCAACACCCACTGCTGACATTCCTGACAGGGGAGATCAAGAAACTCAGTCTTCTCCTGACACAGCTTACTCTGGGCCACTTCCACAGTCACAGTGGGAGGCTCTGGTAGAAAAATGTTCACATCAATTTTTGAAACATAACTTTACTCTTCATGGAAGTGTGGATACACTGAGAAGTAACATGGGGGGTACATATGAGTCTTTGAGATATGTTTTATGTAGTATGGGATTAAGCAGTATTTCAACATTCTGTGAAGAAGAGGGGATTAGTATCACAGAAAAACATACACAGTGTTGTGAGAGTGAGAAATATTTGACTGAAAATTCTTTACAACTTTCTCCACAGGTAAATCTACCTTATGACAGGGACTGCAGTGTAGATCAACATAAGACTGTGTGTGTGAATCCCTTAGGACGTGTAAGACGTCACCGGATGGATACTTCTGAAAACCCCCAGAGATATCATGAAGATAATGAAGGCCTTACTACAAACTTTGCACTGCATAGTAACCACAACAATCAGTTTACAGAGTTTGCTTTCCAAGTTAATGACTCATGGGATACCTATAAACATGACGTAACTCCTAGTGATGGTCAGATAAGTAATTGTTTTCTGGAGAATTGTTACAATAATGATAGATGTAGGCATATCTCTGGTCAGTGCACACAGTCACCTTTGCACCGGCAGGACTATAGCCAAGAGAAGCTGTCCACAAGCAATCAGCAGGATAAAATTTTAAATGAGTCCTCAAATTGTAGTCAGTGCACTAAAATTAGGGCTAGAGGAGAATTTAACAGATGGAGATCTGATATGTACAGCAAAGTCTCAGTTGAGTCATCAAGAATTGATAGGGATAAGGTAAATGATTTTGGAGGAAAACCATGCCTGTTTATGGGAAGTGATAAATCCTTCAATTTCCATTTAAATATGACTCAAAATGACTCAAGACATACTAGAGAGAAACCTCAGAAAAACAAAATATATAAACTGGAGTTTACCCCTCCTTTAAAACCTTTCGGACATCCAAGATCCTTAGTTCAACAAAAATATAAGAAATCTGGGAAATGCTCCAGGAGTTTCCCAACCCTCACTAGACTTAAGATGCTTCAAACTGGAGAGACAACATGCAAATTTACAGAACATGGAAAGTCCTTTTCTCAGTTCTCAGGCCACAGAGAGAATTACACAATCCATACTGGAGAAAAACCGTATAAATGTACAATATGTAAAAGGTCTTTTACCACAGGTACATATCTGCAAGCTCATCAGAGAATACACACTGGTGAGAAACCATACAGATGTAAAGAATGTGGCAAGTCCTTTACTCATGGCTATTCTCTTCAAGTTCATCTACGGCTTCATACTGGAGAGAAACCTTACAAATGTACAGATTGTGGCAGGTCTTTTGCCGAGGGTTCAACTCTTAAATCCCACCACAGAATCCATACTGGAGAGAAACCCTACAAATGTAAAGAATGTGGAAAGTCCTTTGCCAAACGATCAAATCTTCAAGCTCATAGCAGAATTCATACTGGAGATAAGCCTTACAAATGTACAGATTGTGGCAAGTCCTTTACCAGCAGCTCCTGTCTTCGAACACATCACAGAACCCATACTGGAGAGAAATATTATAAATGTAAAGAATGTGGCAAGTCCTTTACCCAGTACTCCCATCTCCAAACCCACTACAGAATCCATACTGGAGAGAAACCTTATATATGTACAGATTGTGGCAAATCCTTTTCCAATAGCTATTCTCTTCAAAGGCATCACAAAACCCACACAGGAGAGAAATCTTATAAATGTAAAGAGTGTGGCAAGTCCTTTTCCCAGGGCTCACATCTTCAAGCCCACCACAGGATACATAGTAGAAAAAAACCTTGCAAATGCAAAGAATGTGGCAAGTCTTTTGCAGAGGGCTCAACTCTTAAAAACCATCACAGAATCCATACTGGAGAGAAACCTTACAAATGTAAAGAGTGTGGCAAATCTTTTACTGAGGGTTCAACTCTTAAAGCCCACCACAGAATCCACACTGGAGAAAAACCTTACAAATGTAAAGAATGTGGCAAATCTTTTACCATGGCCTCAGCTCTTAAGATTCATCACAGAATCCACACTGGAGAGAAACCTTACAAATGCACAGATTGTGGCAGGTCCTTTACCCAGCATTCACATCTTCAAAGACACTGTAGAATCCACACAGGAGAGAAACCTTATAAATGCAAAGAATGTGGCAAGTCTTTTGCTGAGGGCTCAACTCTTCAAAAACATCACAGAATCCATTCATAAGAGAAACTTTACAGATGTAAAGAATGTTCAAAATCTATTTATTACCTGACTTACAAATCTTAAAGATCATCCTGGAATCCATACTGGAAACAAACTTTACAAATATAAAGAATGTTTTGAATATGTTACCACAGGCTGTAGATTTAGAGCACATTATAATATTTAAGCATGAGACAAAAGGAAGAGAAATTACTGACACACTGTTCACTGAAAAAAAATGGTCTTTAAAATGAGAAGTATGGATAGAAGCCTTTATCCAATATTTAACCCTTACTCAGTATCAGAGAGTCACACCAGGAAGCCCTACACTGGTATGAATTTAAAACATTTTTCCTAGAAATACATCTTATACTCACTCTGGTGGTTTGACTGAAAGTGGACTGTACAGATATATAGGAAGTAACATTATTAGAGGGTGTGGCCTCGTTGAAGTAGGTGTGGTTTTGTTCAATGAAGTCACTGGGGATGGACCTTGAGGTTTCAGATGCTCAAGCTAGGCCCACTGTCACTGTCTCTTCCTGCCTCCTCCCAATCCATATGTAGAATTCTCAGCTACCTCTCCAGCACCATGTCTGCCTGCATGCCACCATGCTTCCCACATGGAGATAATTGACAAAACCTCTAAAACTGTTAAGTGTGCCCCTTAAATATTTTCCTTTATAGGAGTTACTATGGTTATGATGTCTCACAGCAATAGAAACCCCAAATAAATAAGATATCCAGTAAGCAATTTCTTTGAACATAAGTTACATATGTACTAATGTCTCATACAGAATTATTCTAAAATCAACTACTAATAAGGGTATAGAATTCATGTTACATTTGACTAAGCTAGTAATACTTTAAAACAGAAAGACTTGTAACAAAGCAGTATTTCTCATAACCATCTAAAATCAAAACTGTTGCATATTTATGTATTTCAGTGGAACAGGATATTTATATTTGTATGATATAGCTTTGATGTAAAGATTATTGTATTGATAAAATTTGAGCTTTATGTATATGTTACAGATTATGTATAGTATTAAAATAACTTTCTTGTCTCAATTACTAATAAATAAATTAGGGCTTGTGTTCATTTATTGCTGCCTTGGGGTAATGAGTGTCTATTTTATACTGGAAAGGTATCATTAATGTTAGCCATTCTGTGAGTGATATTTCTAACAAAAACATATCACAAAAATACAATGGGTAACTGGGAGCTTTCTAGGGATGTGCATTGAAGTAAATGTGAAATGTAAAGGTGAATACCACAACACAAATTACCTGGTAGTGGAAATAGGAAAAAGGGTTCCTGGAGGAAGTTAATACAGGAGGAGGAGGGAGGATAACATAATAAAAATGTCCCTGAAACAGTCATGAGACATAAGTGATCTGATATGGGAAACAGAAAAGGAAGCTTCCTAAGGAAAGAGGGAGAGAGGCAAATATGGATGGAGAGTACCATATAAGGATATCTAAAACAACTACAATTATAGTATTAACTATATGCCTTGAAACTAGACTTTACATAATTCTGTTTATAAAGCTGCATATATAGTTAATTACTTACCTGAGCTGAGAACCCTCTTTCTACAAACTGAAGATCAACTAACTAAAATCCTAATAGCAGTCCTGAGAAGTTCTTTTGAATTGTTAACCAGGGCTATCCAAGAGACTCTCAAAACCTACAGCCTATTGCTGCTTTAGGTATCTGGCCACAGAAGTGGAAGGCATGTACCCATTGCTAAAGACACACACACACTGAACTTCAAAAGACAGGGCCCAGAGATTCCTGAGCTGGAACTGTGCTGAATGCTCCCTCCCTGGAACTAGCTATTATGGTACCAGAAGGTAGTTTCCAAAAAAGACAAGCAACCAAGAGTTTAGCTATGGTGCCTATTCACATATTATTGCACAATAAATAAGGGTAAAGTAGTGGCATATATACCTTGACAGTAAACAACAGCTTTAATTAGACTTAAGACCTAATCAACCAGAGGGAAAATTATGCTAACTGCTTAGTGAAGTCATGGTTATTGAAGGAGATGCCACAGGCACCAATCTATTAAACCAGCAAAATCCTTATAATCTATAAATATTTGTCTTTACACCTTCAAATAAATATTGTCTTCACCCCTCATCAAGGAAACTTTTTTTTACAATACATAGTGAACACTACAGAAAAGCACAACCAATCAATGTGCAGAGTTTTGGAGCCTAATATCAATGATAAATGTAGAAAAATACTTGTATATCAACAGCTTAGAGACCATTTCAGAAGAGGGAGCAGAAAGACCAGACCATAAGAGCCAGAGGATCAGGGAGTTTGTAGTGACATCATTTTCTTTTTTAAAAAAGATTTATTTATTTTTTATTTATATGAGTACACTGCAGCTGTCTTCAGACACACACCAGAAGAGGGCATTGGATCCCATTACATATGATTGTGAGCCACCATGTGGTTGCTGGGAATTGAACTCAGGACCTTTGGCAGAACCGTCAGTGCTCCTAACCACTGAGCCATTTCTCCAGCCCCCGCGACATTGTTTCCTAATAACATAAAAAATGATACCCTTAAAGTCTCACCAACATGTTAGCTAAGCATGAGCTGAATAAGGAAACCAATGGACAAGGAAAAGACCAAGAGGTCTTAAGTGTGTACAAATCACTATAAATAACTGAAGAAATATCCATGTTCAATAAAGTTTTTCTCTGAGATTCTCTTGGAACTTTATAGAGGTCACAGTATCTTGCCTCTCAGAACAGAAGTTTTCAAACAGTTTATATAGATTACTGATAGTAGAACAAGATCTTTAGTTAACGAACATTCCCTTAGCAAAGTAAATGACCCATCCAACACACACCGTGGGAACTTAATTTTCATGTCATAGTCCATAATCGTTCAAAGAACACAGAGTTCTCCCAAGAGAAGTGATGATGCCTGGATTCTGCTCAGAGGGTTTTGTACAGGTTGCCATGTGCGAAAACTACAGCGACCTGGTCTCTGGGGGTGAGGATATATTTCCTTCATGATTACCCCTGTGTCCTAATATTGTCTTTCAATTGCTTTTTTTTTTTTTTTTTTTTTTTTGAGACAGGGTTTCTCTGTATAGCTCTGGCTATCTGGAACTTATTCTGTAGACCAGGCTGCCCTCGAACTCAGAAATCCGCCTGCCTCTGCCTCCCAAGTGCTGGGATTAAAGGCATGTGCTACCACTGCCCAGCTCAATTGCTATTACTAATAATTGGGCTTGCAATATAAAAATCATGTACAAGGTCAATTTATGCTTATGTAAAAGTCAACCCGTGTGTAGAGACAAGGTAAAGGTTAAGTAATCACAATAATGAAGTGGGAAGTAGGAAAGAAACTTAAGATGGATGAATGCCATGACTCTTGTATATGAATGGAAGACATCAACATCTCTAATTCTCCTTGTTTCACTGGTAAGGATGGCTTTTGTTTTTCCAAGGAGTGCCTGTTGTATTTTGAGGTGGGAACAGTGTAATTAGTTGGGTAATTCAAGTTTGGATAGAGAAATCTGTGGGATCTCTTGTAGACAGGGGCTGGAAGGGAGGAAATTCTGCAAAACACTCTTTATTACAGAGCTGTAGATGAAACTTGGGGAATCGATTTGAAAGAGCAGAGGGAGAGGTGAAGATCAGCAATTATCCTACCTACCTCCAGTGTAGACTTTGTGTCTTTGATTCTGCTGTATTTTTGGTGTGGGACATTGCATCCAGTAGTAGAGAGTAGGTTAGGGGGAGAAGAGCAGGACCCACTAGAATTAGATGGGCAGAGGGATCCAAAGGCAGGCCACAGAGTCTGAGACAGCTCCCACTCCAATTGTTAAGGGCACAACAGGAAGACCAAGCTGCACACCGACTTCAAATATGTATGGGACCTAGTTCTAGCCCCTGGATGTTCTTTGGTTGGTGATTTAGTCACTGTGAGCCCTCATGGGCCCAGGTTAGTGGACTCTATAAGTCTTCTTGTGGTGTCTTTGAAGCCTCTGCCTCCCTCAATCCTTCCCTCTTCTATCTATCTCCCTGATCTCCACCTAGTGTTTGGCTGTGAGTCTCTGCATCTGTTTTCATTAGCTGATGTATGAAGCCTCTTAGAAGACAGGCTAGGCTTCTGTCTGTAAGCATAACAGAGTATCAATAGTGTTGACACTAGGTAGGCTCTGTCCCATGCACATGTCTCAATTTGGGCCAGTCCCACAATCTCTACTCCATCTTTATTCCTGAACATCTTGTAGACAGGACAGATATTTGGGTCAAAGGTTTTGAGAGTTGATTGGTGTCCCTATCCCTCTACTCAAAATCTTAACTGGCTACAGGAGGTGGCCACTTTTGTCTCCAAATCTCCAGCTGCCAGGAGTCTCAGCTAGAGTCATCCCCAGACTCCTGGTAGCCTCACCCATCACAGGTTTCTGTCTCATCCAAGAGGTGCTCCACCCACCAATTTTTGTTCTCCCTTCCAGCCTTCTCCAGCCCCTCCACCCCCACTGTCCTCTAACAGGATCTCCACCCATTTCCCTCCCTACCCCTCTCCCACTCAGTTTTCTCTTTCCATCAACTTTCCATCCACTTCTGACACACACACATAAACACACACATGCAGAACCTCTCTGCCAGAGCACCCAGATGCCACATGGCAGAGCTAGGCCCACTGCTTCTAAACCAGCCATTACTGCTCCTCCCCAGCAGGAGGACCTGCAACAAACGTTCCTGTTGGTTCCAAAAGCTGGGAATCAGGCGGAGAGACCATGGACACGTGGAGTCCGGTTTTCCAAAGCTTTTATTGTTCATGGCATGGTGAATGGACGCAAGTGGTATACGCTTCCCCCCCCCCCCCAAAAAAAAGCCAGGGGAGGCCAATCTTATAGGGAAGGGAGAAAGGGGAGGGAATAACTTAATTAGCTACGCCCCTGGCCTTTTGATAATTCATTAATATTTAAATCTCTGGAGGTGGAGACTTGTTAGTCACACCCTCTACCTGTCCTACGTGACTGAAGGTAACAGGTTAAATGGAGTTACCTTGTCCAAGGCCCAACACACACACACACACACACACACACACACACACACACACACACTATATATATATATATATATATATATATATATATATATATATTAAGGCATATGAAACTCCTTCTAAATGAGAATCATTGGGCCTTTCCTGTTGCTTAGTTTCTTTGGGTCTGTGAATTATTGCAAGATTATCCTGTACATCATGGCTAATATCTACTTATAAATGAGTATATGTCATACATGACTTTCTGGGTCTGTGGTACCTCACTCAAATTTCATGACTTTTTTTTTCAATAGCTGAGCAATATTGCATTGTGTAAGCATACCCCATTTTCTTTATCTACTTTTCAGTTGAGGGACATCTAGTTATGCCCATGAATGATTTAGCTGGGTCTTGAGATAGAACTATTCCCAATTTTCTGAGAAAACACCAAACTAATTTCAAAAGTGGTTGTATAAGTTTGTACCCCACTAGAATAGAGGAGTGTTCCCTTGCTCCACAACTTCTCCAGCATGTGCTGCCACTTTGAGTTTTGATCTTAGGCATTCTACCTGGTGCAAGATAGAATCTCAGGGATGTTTTGATTTGCATTTCCCTTATGACTAGGGACTTTGAACCTTTCTTTAAGTATTTCTTGGCCATGAGAGATTTTTCAGTTGAAAATTCTTTGCTTAGTTCTGCACACCATTTTGAATTGTGTTATTTGCTTTGTTGGTGTCTAATTTCTTGTACACAGTATATGATATGACATGGATCCCAGCTAACAGGTCAGTCAACACAAAGGACCCAAGGCCAGGGCAGTGGCTGCTTCCATTGTCTTCATGGAAATCTCTTTGGGATTGGACCTTCCTCTATAGGCTCCTGGACAGGATCATGGACTGGTGAGTTAGAGTCTGCTAAACAACACCTGTTGCATCCTGATTTGCCCTAGAACACATAAACATACCTCAATTGGCTAAAAAGCTATATATAAGCTGGTGTAATAAGCACTAACATTAGATCTATACTCTGACCCTGGTCTCTGGAATCTCATTGCCTGGCACTGTGGTCGACTCCATCTCCATTTATCCCCTACCCCCTGACACATACACACTTCCTGTTCACTGTTCACACAGCTTTTGTGAAAGATGTTGTTTCCTTATTTTTTCTCAGCCTATCTCTTTTTTGTACATAAGAGGGCTACTGATTTGTTGAGTTAATTTTGTATGTGGGTACTTTGCCAAAGGTATATATCATCTGTAGGAATTCTCTGGTAGAATTTCAGGAGTGATTTATATATACTATCATATCACCTGCCAGTGTGGATATTTTGACTTCTTCCTTTCCAATTTGTATCCCCTTGTTCTCAGTCAGTTATCTTGTTACTCTAGCTAGAATTTCAAGTACTGTATTGAATATATATGGAGAGAGTAGACAGCCTTGATTTGTACTCGTTAATGGAATTGCTTTAAGGTTTTCTCCATGTAATTTGAGGTTTTTCTATCAGCTTGCTGTATACCTTTATTTTATTTAGGTGTGTGTCTTGTATCCCTGATCTCTCCAAGATTTTTATCCTGAAGGCGTGTTGGATTTATTTTGTCAAAGATTTTTTCAGCACCCAATGAGATGGTCATGAGTTCTTTTTTTCCCCTTAAGTTTGTTTATATAGTGGATTACCTTAATGGATGTTTGTATGTTTAGCTATCCCTGCATCCCTGGGATGAACTCTACTTGATCATGGTAGATGATGTTTTTGATGTATCCTTAGATTTGGTTTGTGAGTATTTTATTGGGTATTTTTGCGTCAATTTTCATAAGATCATGACCTTAACATCAAATTTCATACTTTTATTTTTACTTTGTGGTAATTCAAAAGACACTGTATATAGAAAGGAAAACTGGAAATTTTCTTGATATTCTCAAATATTTAGCAAGGCAATGGCAATGAGAAAATAAAATACGAATTTTCTTATCCACTGGGTTTAATCATGAGTTAGAAATCCAAATAGATACAAAATCATAAAAAAAATATGTCATATTTCTATCCTAATGCACAGAATTTTGTGTATCAACACCAGAGATATTTACCTGAGTTGACTGAAACAAAGAATGCTGAAATGAGGACCTAGAGAAAACAGAAGCTATGGAACCTTGTAAGTTGGAATGAAGAGCTGACTTAGTTCAGGGTCCAGAGCAAGGCAAATTCAGTCCTGTATTTGGCAGAGGCAAGATGGTAAGTAGAAAGAATTCCTGAAAATTTCAGGTAGAATAATGTTCTCAATATGTATCCCAAGGAATATATTGACTAGTATTAATTTGAAATCTTGAATCTCAATATAACTTTAGAAATGTGTGAAAAGGCCTATTTTATGTCCCTCTGCATGTCTGTATTTGTCATCATTGGTGCTATTAAATTGCTACAGTTTTTGTCTTTTTTTTTTTTTTTTTTTTTTCCGAGTCAGGGTTTCTCTGTATAGCCCTGGCTGCCCTGGAACTCACTCTGTAGGCCAGGCTGGCCTTGAACTCAGAAATTCGCCTGCCTCTGTCTCCCAAGTGCTGGGATTAAAGGCATGCACCAACACTGCCTGGAGTTTCTGTCTTTTTGGTAAGGGATCTGGTAGTCTTAACTAGCTAATGAAATGACTAATGAGCTAATATAGTAGTGGATTACCTTGGGGTAAGGAGCTAGTTGCCCCTTCTCTAGCTGTTAAGCTGCAGTTAGCTTAGTTGTCAATGTAATCACAGATCTGAGAAGAATAAATTATAATCTAGATATCATATATTAATTTTTATGTGGTTTATAAAACAGCCAGTGATGCCAAAGGGAGTGCCTGGGTAGGCCAAAGCGTTCCCTCTGAGAAATCAGCCATAGGATGGGCTTAGTATAAAAGGGAGTTTATTTGGGACCTGGGGAAGTGGGTAGTGGCAGAGAAGAGGGGACAGAGAAGAACAGAAAGAGAGAGAAGAGAGACCGAGGGGAAGAGGCCAGCTGAGGACATCTAGAGAGAGAGAGAGAGAGAGAGAGAGAGAGAGAGAGAGAGAGAGAGAGAGAGAGAGCTTGAAAACAGTTCTTTTATATCAAGCCTGGCTCTTACCTGGCTGTTGCTAGGTAACTGTTGGGCGGATCCTCAAGAAAATGATCATTACTGATGAATGTTTGGTTCTACATACATAGACAGAGATCTTTGAGATTGTCCCAACCTTACAATAATAAAAATGGTATACTAACACTTGGGAAAGAACAGAATAATAACAAAACAGTATAATCAGAAATTTAACCACAAAGAAACTAGACTGCCTTATGGTCCAACACCAAAACTCCACCTATTCCAGTTAGAGTAGCCCATGCCTTCAATTTGTCAGAAGGTGTAGACAGGCAGATCTATGTGACTCCTAGGCCAGTTTGGTCTACATGCCAAGTTCTAGCCAGAGAAAGTTATTTAATGAGACTCGGTCTTTTAAAATATATGCAATAAAAGCCACCAAAATCATCACTGCTGCAAGGCCCACACAGACAGCATCAGTGTTCTTAACAGAAGCTTCTGGCCTGCTGGGCAGAGCCTTTGGCTGAGATGCTCCAGAAGGATCTGCCCAGGGGCCGCTAGGAGGGGTCAATTTCAGGTTTCCGAAGACTACAGGACGCTGGCTGTTCCACTGCCAACCCGCCTCAACCCCGGGAAAGATGACCACAGCCAACTTGGTCGAATGCCCTACTCCATCAGGGATGGCACTACTCGCTTACATAACGTTCACCGTGGCGCGATTCCGCGCCGTTCTCATGGCTCCGCACTGCGGGGCCACAGCACACTGCACTCGGGTCCACTCCGTACCTCTCCCCCAGAGGCAAAGCAGAACACTGAGCATCTCCTGCAGGGAAGACCCGCCTCCTATCTGTGCTTCTGAGGGAACCGCATGTCCCGATGCCCTGATTGGCTAAAGAGGCGTGAGTGACAGAAGTTCCCTTTGGTGGAAAGGAGAGCTAAAAGGATAGGGAGAGCCACAATCCTTTCCAGTCCTTTTAGTTCCGCTAAAGGATGCAGAACTGGTGCAGATGCAGGGAGATTTGCATTTAAGCAGTATTGTGTAGTGAGCAGTGCACACGAGCGACCCTGTTCTCTGAAGCAAGGAGTGCCTACTAACTGCAAGAAGACAGCCAAGCCAGCTCTGGGAGGAAGAAACACGTTCTGTGTAAATGTATATCTCACTGGAGCTCGCTCATGCCCGCACGTAGGGCAGAAGGCAGAGCTGGAAGTGACTAGCTGTACTGGTCCCTTCAGCCATTTGCAGCCTACGGTTGCTGTCATTCAAACATTGCTAGCCAATCAGAGCTTCCAAGTAGGCAGTCCAGTCGAGTGCCAGCGGGAGGCGGGATTTCTTGGCCGCCATGCTACCTGCTAGTCTCTAAGGCTGAGGTAGTGGCTTTGGAGACGCTGCTCTGTATGGATAGCAGCGCTGTGGCAAATTATGAGAAGAGCGCGGGTGTGCCTGGAAGTCGCGTTATGGTGAGCAAGGGACCCTTGTCCCCAGATGGGGTGGATCCGATGTGGTGGATCCTCACGGGGTTGGGGCAGGGCTAGCAGTACTGGGACCAGGATTCCCCCTCCCTAACCCGTCCCCACCTCCGCCCCGGCGGCCCTGGTACTTGATAAGCTCTGTCCAGCACAAGGAATGCTTCAATGTTGGTGATGTCACTTGCCTGTGTGCGAGCACTGGTAGTGGTGTTGGCATGGCACCTGAAAGCAGCACATTGCTAACATTAAGACCCTCTAGGTTTTCTGTGTTATGTTCTAGAAGTTCTGAATGGTGCAGGTTATATTTAGATTCAGGTCCCACTTAGTAAAATTTTATTCATTTTTACCCTTTTACAATCTTTTGGGAGAGCATTCTCTTTGTTTTAAATACATATTTGTTCATTGCGGGCTGGCAAGTGTGCCAGTGTGCATGTGGAAGTCAGAGGACAACTTGTGTGAATAGGTTCCCCCACTGTGTTGGCCCAGGGTTTGAATTCAGGGCAGCAGTCTTGGAGATAGTTACCTTTACTGGGTCTTTCCAGCCCCTATCCTATTTTAACTTTTTTTGAAGGTTTATTTCTGTTTTATGTGTATGAATATGTGCTTGTATGTGTGCATATACCACATGCATGTGCAGGCCAGAACAGGATTTGGATCTCCAAGAACAGGAGTTTTAGATGCTTTTCAGATGCCATGTGTGTGCTAGAAACTAAATTTGGGTTCTATTTAAGAGTGGTTTTAACCACTAGGACATCTCTTTAGCACCCTAATTATTAATTTAAGGATTATTTATGTTTTGTATATGTATGTGTCTCTCAGTATAAACGCTACATGTATGCAATTCCCCACAGAGGCCCGAAGAGGATGTTGGAGGCCTTGAAGGTAATGTTAAAAGCTGTCATCAGCCACTGAAGTGAGTGCTGGGAACCAAACTCAGGTTTTCCAAAATAGCACACTGAACTACTGAGCCATCTCTCCAGCCCTACATGTACTTCAAGGGACACTGAGTGACAAGTGTAAAGGTCTCCGGAGAGAAGTGTCCTTCATGTCCTCATCTGTCTGAATGCGTAAGCCCTAGCACTGAGCTTTTCTATCCTACACAGTTTTTTCTAGGTGGGACTGAATGGAACTACAGGAAAGTCTGAGAGCCTAGCTTGAATCCCCAATCCCCCCTGTGGCAGTTCCTCTCAACCTTTCTAATGCCAGCCTTTAATTCAGTTCCTCATGTTGTTGTGACTCACAACCATAAAATTATTTTTTTATTAATTTAATTTACATCCTGATCGAAACCTTCCTCCCTCTCTCCTCCCAATCCCATCCTTACAAATCCCTCCCCCATGACCTCCTCTTTTTCTCCAGAAAAGAGGAAGCCCTCTTTGGGTACTACACTGTGTTAGGGCATCTAGTCCCAGCAGAACTAAAGCACATCCTTTCCCACTGAGGCCCAACCAAGCAGTCCAGTTAGGGGAAGGAGATCCAGTGGCAGGCAACTGAGTCAAAGACAGCCCTCACTGTAATTGTTAGGAAACCCAGATCAATACCAAGCTGATCATCTTGTAGGGGGCATAGGTCCAGCCCCTGCATGCATTTTGGTTGGTGGTTCAATCTCTGTGGGCTCCTATGGCCCCTGGTTTTTTGGTTCTGTAGGTCTTCTCGTGGTGTCCCTGACCCTTCTGGCTTGCTCAATTCTATCCCTGACTCTTCCACAAGACTCCCCAAGCCCCTCCTGATGTTTGGCTATGGGTATCTGCATCTGTTTCAGTCTGCATGTGGCTCCTCTCTGCAAGCATAGCAGAGTATCACTAATAGTGTCAGGGTTTGGCTGTGTCCCATTTGGGGTGAGTCTCAAGTTGTGGTAGCCGTTGGTTGGTCGTTCCCTCAGACTCTGCTCCATCTTTATCCCTGCACATTTTGTAGGTAGGACAAACTGGGTTGAAGGTTTTGTGGATGGGTTGATGTCCACCTCCCTCCACTGGAAGTCCTGCCTAGGTACTTGAGGTGGCCACTTCAATTTCCATATTCCTCACTAGTAGGACCCTCAGTTAGGGTCACTCTCATACACTCACTGTGGCCTCCCCCTTCCCAGAGATGCCCTAGATCGATTTCCATTTCCTCTCCCAGCACTCTCCTGCCTACTTCCTGCTACATCTGGTCCTCATCCCCATTGCCCTCTTCACCTCCTCTCTCACCCAGTTCCCTCTCATTATCTACCTCCAATGACTGTACGATTTCCTCTTCATGTATTTTTCCTTGGGCCTTCCTTGTTATTTAGTTTCTTTGGTTCTGTGGATTGTAGTGTAGATATCCTGTACTTTTCAGCTAATGTCCAATTATAAGTGAATACATGTCTTCCTGGTTCCAGGTTACCTCACTCAGGATGATATTTTTCTAGTTTTATCCATTTGCCTGCAGTATTCATAATGCCTTTGCTTTTAATAGCTGAATAGTAGACATACTACATTTTTAAGTCTAATCTTCAGTTGAGGGGCATCTAGGTTGTTTCCAGTTTCTGGCTATTATAAATAAGCTGCTATGAGCATATTTAAGCAAGGGTCCTTGAGGTATAGTGAAGCAAATTTTGGGTATATTTCCAGGAATTAGATAGCTGGGCCTTGAAGTAGAACTATTCCCAATTTTCTGAGAAACTGCCAAATTGATTTCCAGAGTGGTAGTACAAGTCTGCACTCCGACCAGCAATGAAGGCATGCTCTCCTTGCTCCACATCCTTGCCAGCATCGTGCTGACACTTGAGTTTTTGATCTTAGCCATTCTGACTGGCTGTAAGATGGAATCTCAAAATCCTTTTGATTTGTATTTCTCTGGTGATTAAGGACATTGAACATCTGTTTAAGTGCTTCATGACCATTTGAGATTCCTCTGTCAAAAATTCTTTGTTTGGTTTTGTACCCTATTTTTAATTTGGTTCTTTGGTTTGGTGGTGTCTAATTGCTTGAGTTCTTTATATATTTTGAATATTAGGCCTCTGTTATGTGTAGGGTTGGCGAAGGTCTTTTCCTATTCTGTAGGCTGCTGTTTTATCCTATTGATGGTGTCTTTAGACTTACAAAAGCTGTCCGTTTCATGAGATCCCATTTATTAATTGTTGATCTTAGTGCCTGAGCTATTAGTATTCTGCTCTGGAATTTGTCTGCTGTGTTCAAGGAAGTTTCCTACTTTCTCTTCTATTAGATTTTTAGTGTATCTTGTTTTATGTTGAGGTCTTTGATCCACTTGAAGTTCAGTTTTATGCAGGATGGATTGTCTTGATTGGTGTTTCCATTGCTATGAAGAGACATCATGACCAAGGCAACTCTTATAAAAGAAAACATCTTATTGGGACTGATTTACAGTTTCTGAGGTTCCATCCATTATCATGGTAGGAAGCATGGCAGCATGCAGGTAGACATGGTGCAGGAGGAGCCTGGAGTTCTACATTTTGATCAAAGGCAGCCAGAAAAGGAGTCTCTTCTGCAGGCAGCCAGGAGGAGGCTTTCTTTTCACACTAGGTGGAGCTTGAGCATAAAGACCTCAGATCCCACCCCCACAATGACATACTTCCTCTATCAAGATCATACCTCATTCAATAAGGCCGCACTTCCTAATAGTGCCACTTAGTGGGACAAGCATATTCAAACCACCACATGAGTCTATTTGCATTCTTCTACATGCAGACATCTAATTAAACCACCACCATTTGTTGAAGATGCTTTCATTTTTCCAATGTAAGGTTTTGGCTTCTTTGTCAAATATCAAGCATTCATAGTTCATAGATATATGGGTCTATTTTGGGGTCTTTAATTCTTTTTCATCAATCAACCTGTTTTTGTTTATATGACTACCATGCAGTTTTTATTAATATTGCTGTGTAGTATGAAATCAGGGATGGTGATACCTCTAAAAGTTCTCTTATTGGACAGGATTGTTTTTAGCTATCCTGGGTTTTTAGTTTTTCCATATGAAGTTGAGAATTGCTCTTTTAAGGTCTGTGTGTAAGAATTGTATTGAAATTTTGATGGGAATTACATAGAATATGTAGATTACTTTTGCTATGTTAATTCTACAGATCCATGAACATGGGAGAGCTTTCCGTATTTGGATCTCTTTCTTAATTTCTTTTGTCAGAGACTTGAAGTTTTTCTCATACAGGTCTTTCACTTGCTTGGTTAAAGTTACCCCAAGATATTTTATATTATTGTTATTTCCATAATTTCTTTTTCTCCTTTGTATAGAGAAGGGCTACTCATTTTTTGAGTTAATTTTGCATCCAGCTACTTTGTTAACAGTGTGTTTATCAGCTGTAGAACTTCTCTGGTAGAATTTCTGGGGTCACTTATATATACTATCATATCATCTACAAATAGCAACATTTCACTTCTTCCTCTCCAGTTCGGTATCCCTTTGATTTCCTTTAGTTGTTTTATTGCTTCAGGTATAACTTCTAGTTCTATTTTGAATAAATAGGAACAGCCTTGTCCCTGATTTTAGTAGAATTGTTCTCAGTTTCTCTTCATTTAATTTGATGTTGGCTATTGACTTGCATATATTGCTTTTATTATGTTTAGGTATGCACCTTGTATCCCTGTTCTCTCCAAGACTTTTAGATATAGGTGTGTTAGATTTTGTCAAAGGTTTTTCAACATCTAATGAGATAGTCATGAGACTTTTTTTCTTTCAGTTTTTTTTTTTAATATAGTGGATTGATAGATTTTCGTATATTAAACTATCTCTGCATCCCTGGGATGAAGCCTACTTGATTATGGTGGATAATGTTTTTTATGTGTTCTTAGAATCAGTTTGCCATTGTTGAGTGTATTTCCATTAGTGTTTATACTAAAAATCAATCTGAAATTCTCTTTGTTGAGTTTTTATGTGGTTTAGGTATCAGGATGACTGTGGCCTCATCGGATGAGTTTGGCAATGTTTGTTCTCTTTCTATTTTATGAAATAGTTGAGGAGTATAGGTATTAGCTCTTTTCTGAAAGTTTGGTAGAATTCTGCACTAAAACTATCTGGCCCTAGACTTTTTGTGGTTGGGAGACTTTTAATGTCTACTTCTATTTCCTTAGGGGTAATAGGACTATTCAGATAGCTTATCTGTTCTTTATTTAACATTGGTAAGTGGTATCTGTCCAGAAAGTCATCCCTTTCCTTTAGATTTTCTTTGAGACCTTGTTTGGTGGTTCTAGAAGGGGAATGTAGCTACTCTTGTTCTCTTGACCAAAGACCAGTCCTCCTTTCATGACATCTGTCTAGAAAGTCATTTATTTCATTCAGATTTACTAATTTTGTGAAGTATATGTTTTCAAAGTAAGACCTAATAATTCTTTGGATTTCCTGTGCCTGTTGTGTCTCCCCTTTCATTTCTGATTTTGTTAGTTTAGATAGTGTCTGCCTTTTAGTTAGTTTGGCTAAGGCTTTGTGTATCTTATTGATTTTCTCAAATGGAACCACCTCTTGGTTTGATTGATTCTTTGTATTGTTCTTTTTGTTTCTAAATCATTGATTTTAGCCCTGAGTTTGGTTATTTCCTACCATCTACTCCTCATGTGTGTATTTGCATTTTTTCCCTAAGGCTTTAAGGTGTACTTTTTAAATTGGTAGTATGAGAACTTCCCCCCATATATATATATAACATATAGTATATAGTATAGTATATAGTATATAGTATATAGCATGTAGCATGTAGTATGTAGTATATAGTATATAATATATAATTAATATATAATATAATATATAATAATATATAATAAATACATAATATATAATATACAACATATAATACATAATAACATATAACATATAATATATAATACATAATACATAATAAATATACAATATTTACCATATAATATATAATATTATAATATATATAATATACAGTATATGGTATAGTATATAGTATATAGTATATAGTATATGGTAGTACAAATATATAAAATATATAATATATACTATATAACATATAGTATATATAATATATAATATATATAATTTAAAAAATTCTCTTTATATTTTGATCTCAGCCCTCTCCTAGTCCCACCCTTAAAAGTTCCTCCCCCTGTTACCTCTTTCCCTCAGAGAATGGGAACGCCCTCTTGGCTATTACACCAACCTGGGACATGTAGTCCCAGCAGGACTAGGACTTCCTTTCCTACTGAGGTGCAACTAGGCAATTCAGAAAGGAGCAAGGGATCCAATGGCAGGCAACAAAGACAGTCCCACTCCAGTTCATAGGGGACCCAGATGTTCTTGGTGTAGCTGTCCTTGGACGGGCAACCTTGGGCTGGACAGTGGAACTTAGCGAACAGTGCACTTCTCAGAGCAGCTCAACATGCTGGGGCGGGGTATGAGGGAGAGGGAGATCTATCTTGTAGGTTCCTGGTGCTGCAGTCAGCTTCAGTTTCTATTGTGGCTTTGACTAACTCCCCAAAAGGAACTTAAGTCACAAAGAGACTTGTTTCTTTTTCTCTCCTTCTCAGGTGTATTTGATGTTCCAAGATTCCCTAATGGGTACCAGTTTCATCTATTTAAATATCTACTTCTCTTGATTTCCTTATTACAGTTGCAAGAGGTCTGAGGTCACTTATATCCAGGTCTTCTTCCTTTTCTGCCTATTCTTTCTCTCACCCTCTGACCCTCTTGTCCTTGTGGTAATTAACTGAGTAGCCCTACAAGCTAAGGAGGTTCTTTGGGTCCCTATGTAAGGGCAAAGAAGTACTTGTCTTCTTTCTGTGGTCTTCCCGTACTCTCTAAGATTTCTAATTTTCCTCCCTCCTCTCCATTTTTTGCCTGCAAGACTGATGCTGAGACTCATCCTCAGGCTGCCCAAATTGTGTCAGTATCAGGGATGAAGAGTGGCTGACACTGTTTATCTGCAGTATTCTTCCCAGCCACACATTCATATCTGAACATTTAGTCATCCTTCTCTTTCTCCAAAATGGAATTCCAGCATCAAATCCTAGACAACTTATAGGAATTAGTAAAAGTAAAATTTCTCTTCAGAAAACACCCCAACAAAACAAAATTCAACAAATCCAACTCCAAATGGTTTTACAAATAGCCAATACCCTCTTGAAGTTTGATTACAGATTGCCTCTAACCCCAGGGCCACCAACTTGACTGTCCATCATAGGACAGGGAGCCCCCCGCCCAACCCAGCCTCACCCCAGTTCAGTAAGAAGGCAAACTGATTCCATTGCCCATTAATCCCACAGCTCTTCCCTCATACCCTTTAAAAAGTTCTTCATTCCTTTTTTAAAAAATAACTAAGAAGGCTAGAAATATTAGAAAGCCCAGATTACCATTTGTGGTGGTATACACCTTTAATCCCAGCACTCAAGAGACAAAGGCAGACATATCTGTGAGTTTGAGATCAGCCTGGACTACAAAGTAATTCCAGTACAGCCAGGACTGTTACATAGAGAAATCCTGTTTTGGAGGGAAAAAGAGAAAAGAAAAGAAAAAAGAAAAGTCCAAACCATTTAAGATTACTGGGCCCTAGCAGAGAGGACTGTGAACAGGGTGGGCAATACCCAGTCCTCTGATTCCTGCATATCAAGGCAGCTTTACTGTACTCTTACCAAGCTCTGCCTCCCCGACTTAAAGCATTTTTGTGACCTTGGTCATGCAGCCTAAAATTCTATTCCTCCACCTTACCACAAAGCATAAATTCCATACTGTGTAACTAGTAGACTGTGTGCTACTGTCTGATGCAAGACCTTTCCCACCTCCCTCCTCCAAAAAAAAAAAAAAAAAAAAAAAAAAAAAAAAAAAATTAAGAATGCACAACTTGCTGGATGTGGTGGCTCATACTTTTAGTTGCAGCACTCAGTAGGTAAAAGTAGGTAGATCTCTGTATGTTTGAGGCCAGCCTAGCACATGATGAATTTCAAGACCCTCAGTTGTACGTAGTAAGACCCTGTCAATTTTTCTAAATTTAAAGCAGTATTTGAGGGCCTTTTCTCTTGCTCTCCACTATTGGACTCTATGCCTTTTGACTCTATAACTCTCGAACATGTTATTGACACAGAATAATTCAGATAAGTGACAGGGGCTCACCTGTTTCTGGGGCGCTAGACATGTATTGAACATTGTTAAAGCCCTGTTAAGATCACTAGTCGTTTGATTAAGTTCTTTTGTGTTTGTATTGTGAACAATTTTGATGTTTGTTTTTCTGAAAAGGCAAAAGATTTGGGGGAATCTGTTCCCAGCTGTGCAGACTGTCTTGAGCAAAAGAACTTGCCAAACCTGCTGGACTACACTTAATGTCAAAATTAGTGCTTTAAAAACATCACAGATCTGAGTTCGAGGCCAGCCTGGTCTACATACAGAGTGAGTTCCAGGACAGCCAGGGCTACACAGAGAAACCCTGTCTCGAAAAACAAAACAAACAAAACAAAACAAAACAAAACATAAAAACAAAAACCAAAAAACCAAAAAACCATCACAGATGCTTCGAGAAACCTCGCTTTGACTATTGAAGAGGCAGAGTTAAACAATAATGGGAGTGTTTTAAACTGCTTTTTGTTGTTGTTTTGCTTTGCTTTTAAGACAGGGTCTCTAGCTCAGTCTTGACTCAAACTCCCTTTGTAGCTGACATCTTTGAACTTCTCATTCTTCTGTCTCTACCTTTCCAGTGCTGGAATTACAACTGTGTGTGACCATGCCTAATTTATATGGTGCTGGGTACTGAGGGCCCCTTTTATGTTAGACAAGCCTCTACCAACTGTGTTATTTCCCAGCCTTTTTTTGGTAGGCTTTTCCTCTCACAACCTTCAGTAAACTCTAGAATCTGTGTCTTGTTGATCTTGCAACTATTTCCTTTTAGGGCTTACTGGATGAACCCATCTGGTGGGCTATCAGAGGAACTGGTGTAACCGATGCTGCTAAAGAGACAATGCTGTGATTGTTTTCACCATGTCCTTTATTTGCATGAAAGGTTTGCTGTAATTGCTGCAAGTATTGCTCCTCTGCTTTTCTAAGCAGTCTCTTTAACTTGGTTGCTCAGTTCATTTGAGCAGTCTAGAGACACTCAGCTCAATAAAAGGCTTCTCCTGATGAAGGCTATAGAGACAGGGCTCACTGGTTAAGAGCACCAACTTCTCTTCCAGAGGACGTAGGTTCAATTCCCAGCACCCATGTGATGACTCAGAATTGTTTGTAACCCCAATTCCAGGTGGTTTGACACCCTCTCTTGACCTCCTTGGTCACCAGACATGTGGTACAAACATGTACATACAGGAAAAAATACTCATACATGTATGATTTTTTTTGAAAGGGCTTCTCTTTGAGTGGTCCTTTTCAATTTAGCAGTGTGAACTGAATTGGTAATAGAAGAAAAAGCTGCAGAAGTGGCCTAGCAGATGTTGATAACTGCACATAGGTAGACTGTGCTGTAAAAAGTGACAAGGTCTCCCACACCTTGTACCACAGAAGTGATGATGGAATTAGAGAGGACTGAGAACTGAGGCTAAAAAAGATCAAAGTCTGTATAGAGCCAGACTAGAGAAATATAGGCCCTGGACTCTGCCCAAGTTTAAAAGGGATATTATCTTAGTTTGCTTGCCATTGCTATGATAAAGACCACGACAAAAGCAAACGAAGGAGGAAAGGGTTTATTTCATCTTATGGCTTATATAGTCCATCTTGAAGTGAAGTCAGGACAAGGACACAAGGCAGGAATCTAGAAGCAGGATCTGCAGCAAAGACCGTAGAGGAACAGCGCTTATTAGCTTGCTTCCCATCCTTACCCTGCCTGCTTTTTTATATAACTTAGAACTGTCTGCCCAGGCCTGGCACTGTTCACAAATGAACTGAACCCTCAAACACCAATCATTAATCAGTAAAATGCCCTCACAGAGTTGTCTACAGACCAATCTGATGGTGACATTTTCTCCTTTGATTTTCTCTTCTTAAATGACTATCCTGTATTAAGTTGACAAAGATAGTTAACACACATGTCAAGTGAAGGGTCTCAAGACACACCTACCTGGCCTAGGTGGTATAACATTGGTTACCATTGAGGTATGAAGAAACCTGATACTGTGGCCCACCAGAAACCTGTAAAGTCAGCTATTACTAAGAGCTAAGGAATCCTAACTTTCTAGGCTTATAGAAACATAATTGTAGAGCTTATAGTTCTAATATTCTAGTCACCATCTTAAATTGGGTTATAACTCCCTATGAAGTCACAAAAACAGTCTGGGTGAAGGTAGTGTCAAATTGGGCAACAGTAAACCATTTCTTGAATATGTAGTGACCATAAATTCAGAATCAAACGTGTGATAAATCTAAGCTATTTCTGAGCAGCCTTGATCGTGAGCAGTGGGCTTTTTATATTATACATACCATCTTACTGCAAAATAGTAATTTTGCCTGAAACACTTCCCTTCAGAACTGAGATTATTGCATGCTATGAACAATAGTGTTTTATTATTCATTGAGTTTTCTGCTCTTATAACAGAATGTTTTAATTCTGGAAAACAAGGACCTTTAGTTTCTTACTATTGCTAAGCATGTAAGTAAAATTAGTGTGTCTGTGTCTTTTTATTATATAAGGGTATTTGATTAGACTTTTTATATTTTAAATTATGTGTAGTTTGGTAGGTATGTGCATGTTGCAATGTCCATGTAGAGGTCATAGGATAACTTGCAGAATACAATTATTCCCTTCTACCATGTGGATGGGTACCCAATAGTCACCATGTAAAGAGAAAGAATGAGGCAGAATGGCTTTTAATAGCTCTCTCTGTGACCTATGTGAAGTTTGTGAATGAGTGTGATGGGGGAATTTATCTAGATAGGTAGGGAAGAGGTGGGAAACATTTACATGTAGAAAGGAAGAACAGAGGGAGATGAGTAAAAAGGGAAGGTAGTAACAGAATTCTTAGGTGGAAGGGAGACTCAGAACAGTTAAGGAAGGTTGAGTTTGTGCTTGAATATGTCCAAAAGAAAAATTGTCAAGGGTGTCATTTAGGCCTGGATTTAAGGAAGACGGGCTAGTTAAGAGGCTTTATTAAGAAAACTATTTCTCCTGAAGCTACGGGTCTATGAAAGCCTAGATAGAAGGAAACTAGGACTTTAGGTCAACAAAGGAAATCTACTTTCAGGATGGTGTTTAATGTGGAATGGAGGAATCAGCTTTCATACTGCTGGCATGTGTACAGTAGCCAAGTTTCATTACAGGAGAAACTATGTTCTTTCTTTTTGAGAGTTGGTGTCAAGTTTAGGCCCATTGCTATTATAGTGTCACAGGGTGAGTGAAAAGGAATGGATGGCATGAGACCCATCCTGAATCCTAAGAGTTGACTGCCACTCCAAAGGGTATTCCTAGATTAGGGCAGTCCTCCTGTTTAGCTATAAGGGATTACAGACTGCGTAGGTTGGGGTACTCCACAAAGAAGAATGGATTTCTAGCTTGCAAAAGTAAAACCCAGTTTTACATTGGAGCCACCTGTCTTATACAGGTTGGCCTCAAATTCCTAAAAATACATGGCATCTTTTTAATTATTTTATTCTGATTTGACATTTTTCAGTGGAATTTCAAAAGTCATTCCATTATAATTAGGCCTGGAATAAACTGTTTTGGAAGCTTCTAAAAAATTTTTTTCTGGGTGTGGTCACATAAGATGTACTCAAATTCCATTTAAGAAGATGTGGCACGTGAAAGTTTCTATAAGAAAGACCAGTTAGACTTTCTCTTCCCTGCGTTAAGAGCCCAACCTGAGGAATGTCAGATAGTCCTTGGCAAAATTACAGATTCAACTTCCTCTCTCCAGATAAGAATATGCTTAGCAAGCCCCTGGGATTTATGGAATGTCTCTCTGTGCAAATGGGGTATTTCCAGAACCTTAAGCCACAATAAAACTTTACCCTCAGAAGAACCTCTTTCCAGTCTCCAAGGTTTATATAGAGCCCTTGATTAACCCTGAATAAAGGGTATGTACACAAGCCGTTTTATTGAATATCTTCTAAGAGAGCTGTAACATGAAAATCCTCAGAGGGGGACCAGGATGCTGCAGATATCACCCATTCTCAGCTCCCCTTCATCTTTCCAGCCTGGTGTACAGTGGCATCCAGACACCCTAAGGGAGGAAGCAGAACATGGAACTACAAGGAGGCGGACCTTCTAAACACTATAGTTTGTATTAGACTCAGAAGGATCACAGGAATTCAGAAAATGCCACAATACTTGCATAAATCATTTAGGCTAAGTGAATTAATCTTCTAGTTTATGTGTATGGAATCTGTGTTAGAACATATCATTCCCTTATGGCTTCAAAGCTTAAGCTTTTTTTATTAGGAATTTTTAAGTACCAGCAACAATGCTTTATAGATGATAGGATAATAGAATTTTTTTTTTTTTTTAAATGGAAGGGACTAGATATCATCTTAAAGAGACAAATTGGGGTGGCCCAGCAGTATATCCTACTCCCTGTGCCCAGGTATTAGTGGAGTCTCAACACTATTTGAGGTCTATCTGGGTCACCAGATAAAATGTTTGGAGACTACAGAATTCATCAATTTCTTATCAGTTGAATTTAGATGTATAGTGCCTTATATCTCATCATTTCTCTTGCGCGTATTTGTGGAGTGCTTTAGGATTTGGTTGCCTTTGAGGATGTGGATGTGAACTTCACTGAGGAAGAGTGGGCTTTGCTGGATTCTTCTCAGAAGCATCTATACAAAGATGTAATGCTGGAGATCTACAATAACCTTGCTTGTGTCGGTAAGATTATCATCATCCCTTCACTTATTCATTAGAGAACATGTATTTGGATTATCAATGTTCTACTGTGTCGTGGATGTGGAAAGAATAGAATTTGGTGAATAAATCAGACAGTTACAATGTACACTGAAACTATAAATGATAGTTTTTATGCAATATATAATAATTTTTCATGATGTACCTGAAATTCCTTTTTAGAAAACCAATGGGAAGACCAAAGCATGGAAGACGAGCACACAAATCCTAGGAGAAGTCAAAGGTAAGGTCCATGTAGAGGCAGAGATTCCATGAATTAATCTTAATATACTATGAAATTTAAAGAAAAAGAAATACGCAGAGATTTAAACTTAGTCATCTTTAGTTCATTTGGAAGCAATTCTAAGAAATGCATTTTAAGACAACTCTGTGGGAACCGTATCAGAAAATCACAAGTCCACTTGATTTCAAACCATTCACCTGTACCAGAATGCTTAAACTTTCTCTTATTTTGGAGTAGACCATATCCAAGTCTGACTAATAATCAAAACGTGAGTAAAACCACTATTGCTAATGTGTGTTTCATTGTTCTAACAGAATGTGTATTGAGAGACTGTATGAGAGTACCGAAGGTGGTGAATCTGGAGACATCTTCACCAAGACACCAAATCTGACAAACATCTTCCCTGGTACAAAAGTTGAGCTTGATGAAAGTGGCAGGATGCAATATAAATGTGAACAGACCTGGAAAACTTTGAATTCTGTTACAACTATTCAAACATATACGCAAAGCCCCAGTGTGAGTAGGCCTTATAACGTTTGCAGCACATCCATTGGTTTTCCTAGCTCACTTGGAAGACATCAAGAAACTCCTGTTGGAGACAAGCACTGTGAACAGAAGAAAAAAATTTGTCTTTCTGCTAAATCATTTTACACTCATGAAAGAAATGACAGTGCAGAAATTGATAATGAATACAACCCATTTGGTAGATCTCAGAGTTCTTTTGGTTCCCGTGAAAGTCATGGAAGAATTAATACAAGAAAAAGGTCCTATGAATGTAAAGTGTGTAGTAAATCTTTCATGTATCCTTCTTTACTTCAAAAACATGAAATAACTCATTCCAATGAAAAACCCTACGGATGCCTACAATGTGGTAAAGCTTTCAGAAATCTCAGTTCTCTTCAAAAACATAAAATAGCTCATACTGAGGAAAAGCCTTATAAATGTCATTATTGTAATAAAGTGTTCATCTGTCAAGGATCACTTCAGTCACATATAAGGGTCCATACTGGGGAAAAGCCTTACGAATGTAAACAGTGTGGTAAAGCCTTTAGAGTTAACAGTTCCTTTTGGCGCCATAAAAAAGTTCATACTGGGGAAAAGCCCTATGAATGTAAACAGTGTGGTAAGTGCTTCATTTACCCTTCTTTACTTCAAACACATGAAAGAACTCACAGTGCAGAAAAACCCTATAACTGTAAACAATGTGGTAAAGCCTTTAAATCTCACAGTTCCCTTCGTGTCCATGAAAGAAATCATACTGGGAAAAAGCCCTATGAATGTAAACAATGTGGCAGGTCCTTTATTTATCCCTGCTTACTCCAGATACATGAAAGAACTCACAGTGGTGTCAAACCCTATGGATGTAAACAGTGTGGGAAAGCGTTCAGACGCCTCAGTGACCTAAGAGTACATGAAAGAATTCATTCTGGAGAAAAACCTTATGAATGTAAACAATGCACTAAATCTTTTATTAATCGGTATTTACTTAAAATGCATCAAAAATCTCATACTGGTGAGAAACCCTATAAATGTAAGACGTGCAGTAAAGCCTTCATTTATCCCTCCTTACTGAAACTACATGAGAGATCTCACACTGGGGACAAACCCTATCCATGTAAACAGTGTGATAAAGCCTTCTTTTTCCCCTCTTTACTTAGAATACATGAAAGAACTCACACTGGGGAAAAACCCTATGCTTGTAAACAGTGTGGTGAAGCCTTCAAAAGTTACAATTCCCTTCAGAGACATAAAAGAATTCATACTGACATAAAGCCTTACCAATGCAAACACTGTAGCAAAAGCTTCGTATGTCAGAGATCCCTTCAGTTGCATAATAGAACTCATACTGGAGAAAAACCATATAAATGTGAACACTGTGGTAATTCCTTCAGATATCACAATTCCCTTCAAAGACATAAAAGAATTCATACTGGGAAAAATCTCTATGAATGTAAACAGTGTGATAGGTCCTTCATTTATCCATATTTACTCCAAATACATGATAGAACTCACTCTGGGGGAAAACCATATGATTGTAAACAGTGTGGAAAGTCCTATATTTATCCTTCCTTACTTCGAATACATGAAAGAACTCACAGTGCAGAAAAACCTTATAACTGTAAACAATGTGGTAAAGCCTTTAAATCTCACAGTTCCCTTCGTGTCCATGAAAGAAATCATACCGGGGAAAAGCCCTATGAATGTAAACAATGTGGCAGGTCCTTCATTTATCCCTGCTTACTCCAAACACATGAAAGAATTCACAGTGGTGTGAAACCCTACGAATGTAAACAGTGTGGGAAGGCCTTTAGAGGTCCCAGTTCCTTTCGCGTCCATAAAAAGCTTCACAGTGGGGAAAAGCCCTATGAATGTAAACAATGTGGTAAGTGCTTCATTTACCCATCCTTACTTCGAATGCATGAAAGAACTCATAGTAGTGAAAAACCCTATGGTTGTAAGCAATGTGCTAAAGCCTTTAAATCTCGTAGTTCCCTCCGAGAACACGAAAGAAACCACACTGAGGAAAAATCCTATCAGTGTCAACAGTGTGGTAAAATCTTCAGACGTTACAGTTCATTTCAAAACCATAAACAAATCCATGCTATGGAAAAACTCAATGAATGTAAACAATGTGGTAAGATCTTTATTTATCCTTCTTTGCTTCGGAGGCATGAAAGAATTCATATTTGTGGAAGAACCTATGTATGTAAATAATTTGATTAAAGCTTTACCGTATCACAATTCTTTTAGGAGAGAGAAATTTCATTTGTGTGTGTGGGGGGTAGATATGAATAATGTGATAAATTAATTTTACAGTCGTCTTCAACTTCGGGGAAAAATTCATATGTAACAGTTTGAGTGTACAGTGGAATAGCCTTCTGAAGTAACCATTCCCTTCAAATGTATGGAATAACTCATAATGGAAATAGAACCATGTTTCCTAAGACATTAAAAATTATTAATTTAGAAGGGAATCTGTGAATGTAAACAATGTGAAAACTCATGTAGTGAAGTTTAGAGTTTTGGGTTTTTTGTTTTTAAAAACACGGAAATATTATAAGAATATGTTTTCATTTTTCTCCCAGGTATAGCATACCGTATGGGGCTGCTTCACAGAACCTGATTATGATTTGCTTTGTGCTCTAGCAAGGGTATGGTTCTGCCAGCTGCAAGTAGTTTCTGTGATTGTGTGACATTTGGAATTCTGGGGACTTTCCGGAGGTTATATAAATGCTGGAGCCCCAAGAGGCAGCGCTGTTGGTGGTGGGTTGCTGGTTGCTTGCTGGTTGCTCTTGGTCACTGTTTGTTAAGTAGTCTTGTGCAAAGAAACAAGAAGAAGCAGTTAGAGATCCTGACAGCAAAGATCAAACTTGCACCTAGGAACTTGACACTCCTGATAAGCAGAAAATCGTCTGACAGTGACACTGTCTGTCTTTTTTCCCCCTCTATCCTTTTTTCTCCCCTATCTAGCCTTAGTGGGTTGTAAGGTTGAAGAAAAAGGGTGGAGAAAGGTGGAAGAAAGAAGATCCCACAAAGCAGCACAAGCCAGCTATAAGTGGTGCCCTGATGTGGGGCTAGGCAGAATGGGAAATTTGATTTCAAATGTCATAGAGAAAACAGCAGGGACAAAGGAATGGAGTTTTTCTTTCGAGACACCAGCAAAAAAATTTATTGCAGCTGCTTCCATTGGGACATCTCTTGCTGTGCTCCCAGAGATGATTTTCTGGTCTTTCTTTTTCTTCCTCCTATATTCTGTTTTAAAAAAGCTTGGGAGAATGGCTGGGAAAACTGCAGCTGGAAATGGAGGAACCCAGAAAACAACAAATTGCTGACATGGGAAAACAAAAGGGTTCACTCTGCTCTGTATTCATTAAAAGGGTTGCAGAGTTGGCTGTGCAACTGGAAAAAATGTGGGTGAAAGTGCTAGGGAGGCGAAGAGCACCAGAAAAGGGAGAACAAAAGGCCCAGTCCCAGAGACTGAACAAGGGAATGGGAGTTTCCAGAGGAGGAAAGACAGAAAGAAATTGTACCAGAGGGCAGTTAGGTCAGAGAAAAGCTGACAAGGCAAGAGGACAGTCTGAGGAAACAGCCCATTGTAAAAGAAAGAGTTCATCTTAAACACGGCCCCAGATTATGAAATCATCAGCTTTCCCAGTAGTCATACGTCATATGCCTGCTAACGGAGAGGAACAAGCTTGTGATAAGATAGGATGGTGTCCTATCGAAATGATAAATCTAAGGCATTTTAAAGAGACTGTGATTTCAAATGGGATGCACTTGCCTTATATAAAACAAATTCTAAATGACTGGGTTATTCAAAATAAAATTATTCTCCAAGACTGGGAGGGATTGGTGACAGCTGTACTGGAGGCCAGTCTGCAGTCACAATGGTTAACATGGTGGGGGGAAAGAGCTGTGAATATTGAACAACAAAATAGAGCGAGGGGAATGAATATAATAGTCAAAGATCAGTTTCTGTGGGAAGGGTGGTACACTAATATAAAAGAACAAATTCAATTTCATGATACCACTAGAGAACAATGGCATTTACTGGCCCTAGGAGCTTGAGACAAAATTGCAAAGCTCAGTGAAAGGTCCTCCTCATTTACAAAGATTATACCAGGCTCTGAAGAAGCCTTCACTGATTTTTGTTTTTAAACAAAGATTAACCTCAGTTGTGAACTGAGTCATATCAAACTCAGATAAAAGGCAGGTGTTGATAGAGACCTTGAGGTTTGAAAATGCAAATACTAAATATGATATAGCTATTAGACCATTAGCAGCATGGGCAGTGCTTATGGAATAATGGATAAAGGATATGACCAATATGGTTCTATCATGTACCATGTTAATATCATAGGTCAAGCTATATATATCTAGAGGTCTCTGATATAAAAATACCCATTACTTTAACTGTGGGAAATAGAGTTATCTGCAAAGAGACAGTGACCAAGCCCCCACAGGTCTCAGATCTCAAAATGCTTGGTGCTTCAAATGTAGAAAATACAGTCATTTGCAACAAAATTGTAAACATGGCATATCTAAGGGTAATGGTTTTTCTATATATAAACCAGAATGAAGGCTTAGGCTTCCAGGGGTGTGCAGGCAATGTAGCAAGGCTTATCATTAGTATCCAAGACAATTTCATACAGCCAGGAAACAAAATGGGGGTTCTGGATCAAGGCTCCATAGCAACAAGTATGAGCCATTGGCCTCTTGTCAGCCAATGAGTAATGTGCAGACTGAAAATCTTCAACTAAGGATTACAGATCCAATGCTTGCTACCGCAAGCAGTGCTGATCTAGACTTGGCTCTAGATAATGCCTCTGTTTATAATTTTCCACTACACACAGCACAGTTAATGGCTTAAAGCAGAAAGGGGGAAATTTAGTGACAAATTTGGAGTTTTGGTTTCCTTAAAACACACAGAATTATTATAAGACTGTGTTTTCGTTTTAATCTCAGGTGTAGGGTATGCAGTTCCTTCATAGCTGCCATGATTTGCCTCATGCTCTAGCAAGGGCATGATTTTGCCAGCTGCAGAAAGTTTCTGTGATTGTGTGACATTTGGAATTCTGAGAACTTTTCAGAGGGTATATAAATGCTAGGGCCAGGAGAAGTGGGTTGTTATTGGTAGGATGTTGGTTGGTGGTTGGTTGCAGTTGGTTATTGTTGTTTGCAGTTTGTTAAGTAGTTGTGTACAAAGAAACAAAAAGAAGAAGAAATTAGATATCCTGACAGTAAAGATCAAACTTGCCCCAAGGAACTCTAAATCCCCAATCAGCAGGAAGTAGTCTAAAATAATGTTGCTCTCTTTCCCCTCTCCTTTTCTCTCTCCTATCTAGCATTAGAGGGTTAAAAGGGTAGAAGAAGCCATAGAGAAAGGTAGAAGAAAGAAGAACCCACAAAGTAGAAAAAGCCAACTAGAATTATTTTCCAGCTTCCTTTAAAATGTAAGGAAAAGTTTATAAAAAGAAATTTGTGTAGATATTAAAAAGGGTGAAGCCTTCGTATGTTGTTTCTTAAGGTCATCAAAAATCTTTTATAGAAAAGCCCTCTTGAAGAAAATGTGTCATTATGGTGGAAGATTTTGAGGTCTCAATATGCCCAAACTATTACAGTGTGGTACACAGTCTCCTGCTGCCTGCGGATCAAGGTGTAGAACCCTCAGCTCCTTCTCCAGTACAATGTCTGCCTGCATATCACTGTGTTTTCTGCCACAACCAAAGTTGAAAGAAGCATGCTTTAATAGCTACAGTGTACTCATATGAAACCTTTACTGGAAGGAAATTTATCAATTTAATCATATTTATATAGATTAATGAGTAATGTTAGTG
The DNA here is from genome assembly GCF_011762505.2 of Arvicanthis niloticus. Taxonomy (NCBI): domain Eukaryota; kingdom Metazoa; phylum Chordata; class Mammalia; order Rodentia; family Muridae; genus Arvicanthis; species Arvicanthis niloticus. Next base: position 16,736,048 of record NC_047658.1, read on the forward strand.
GCTTTTAAAAAATGTGTTTGTCTAAGTTTGGATTCTATGCCTGACAGTAGATGCCAAATGTTAGTGGCTTTTTATAGTGTGTAAGTTTTTCTCTTAACCCAGCTAGCTCCCAAATAATTGACTCTGGATTATTATATATATTTAACAAGCTTTAAGGGCACAAGAACTGAGCAATATTACTCTATTTTAATCTTCTAAACTAATCTGGCTACCTCCCAGCCAAATTTCCATGATGCTTGCATTTTAGTACTGATCTAGTTCTCTGGGCTCTAGGTGCTTTCTCAAGGTGTCTGCTGGACTCTCTCCTGGTGGTAATCCCCACTACCTCCCTCCCTGTCTCTCTCTGTCTCTCTCTCTCTTTCCCTTCCTTCCTGCCTCCCTCCCTCCCTCCTCCCTCTTCCTCCTCCCCTAACTAAGACAAAGTCCAGTCCAATGCTCTCTTCTGCCCAGTCATTGGCTGATCAGCTAGCTTTATTGGCCAATTAGGGAATAACTGGGAAGCAATGTTTACATAATATTAAGACAGGCAATTTTTAGAATAAGGATTGCTATGAAATATGGGAGCATGGAAATCAGCATTTGAATAATATAGGGGTAGTTTTTACATGACACGCAATAACCTTATGCCTAAAGGATATTGCTCAAATTTGTATATGAAACCAAAGGGCCTAAGTGAGGATGCTTCAAGCCCACTTGGGAGGGAGAAGAAAGCAATCACAGGACAGATGAGGGAGGGAGGGACCTGGGCAGGAGGGGGGAGAGGGAGGAGAAAAGGGAAACATGATCATGATTGGGGGGAGGAGACAGGAGTGAAGTTCTGAGGGCTAGCAGAATGAATGGAAACAGATACCAACCTCAGGAGATAGGAGATGGGAGATGGGGAGACTTTCTAAGATGTACCGGAGACCCAGAAGGTGAGAGACTCTCAGGAATCAAAGGAGGGACCTTAGATGAAATGCTCAACAGTGGGGAGAGGAAACTTGTAGAGTATACCTCCAGTAGAAAGACAAGGTGTCAAGTGTAGGAATGGGGTTGCCTTCCCACAGTCAAAAACTCTGACCCAGAATTGTTCCTGTGTAAGAGAACTGCAGGGACAAAAATAGAGAAGAGACTGAGGTAAAGGAGGGCCAGTGACCAGCCCAACTTGGGATTCAGCTCAAGGGGAGGCTCCAAGGCCTGACACTATTACTGATGCTATGGTGTGCTTACAGACAGGAACCTAGCATGACTGTCCTCTGAGAGTCCCATCAAGCAGGTAACCGAGATAGATGCAGATATTTACACTCAACCAATGGACTAAAGTTGGGGACCCCTGTGGTTGAATTTGGGAAAGGCTGGAAGAAGTTGAAAGGTAGAGTGACCCCATAGGAAGATTAGCAGACTCAACCACCCTGGACCTTCCTTTCCAGAGTTCTTTCTTTCTAATTTCTGTTCGCTGATCTCCTTTAGTTGTGTTATCTCTCTGGTTAGAACATAAAGTACTACATTGAATAGATAGGGAGAGAGTGGGCAGCCTTGTCTCTTCCCTGATTTTAGTAGAAAAGCTTTAATTTTCTGTCCATTCAGTTTGTTGTTGGCTATTGTCTTCCTGTACATTGCTTTGACTATGCTTAAGTATGTGCCCTGTATGCCTGATTTCTCTAATATCTTTAACATGGAGGATGTTGAATTTTCAGCATTTTATGTGAAAGTCATGTGATTTTTTTTCAGTTACTTTATATGGTCAATTATGTGATGAATTTTCATACACTGAACCATCCCTGCATCCCTGGGATGAATCCTATTTAATCTTGATGGATGATGTCTTTGAGGTGTTCCCAGATTCGGTTTGTATTTCATCAAGTATGTTTTGCATCAATGTCTGTGCATAGCATCTTAATTCTTTTTCTTTCATTTCTCTCTGATTCACAAAGAGTTAGCCAGCATAGCTAGAGAGGCTTCCTGACTTGATGCTAGCTGACCTGAGACTAGCTGACTTGATACTATACTGACCTGCACTAGCAATAAATTCTTCTACTTAGTCCCCAGCTGTCTTACTTTGAGGTGCTGAATGACAAACTGCAGTTTCTGGTCTCCTGAACTCAGGCCTTTCAGCTACCACTGCAAAGTAACTTAGTCTAAATACAGGTAAACATTATAGAAAAGGCAATGCTATCTCACAAGAGCAAGTCTTGTCCCCACTGATGCCCTTCTCCCTGGGCTTACTTCAAGAGTGAACCAAGAAAGCACTGCTTGGCCTGGCCCCCCACAGCAGGAGAATTGGCACAAGCTTTTGGTATCATCTTTTTTTTTTTTTTTAAATTACAGCTATCCTAGCTGGTATTAGATAAAAATGTCAAAGTATTTAGGGTTTTATTGCTGTGATGAGACACCAGGCCCACAAAATCTTGTATAAAAAACAAGCCTCTAATTGGAGTTGACTTAGAATTCTGATTTAATCAAGTGTTATCACAGCAGGAATCATGGTAGCAGGCAGACATAATGCTTTAGGAGCCAAGGGTTCTTAAGCAGGCAGCAGGAAAATAACTTCATACTGAGCCTGGCTTGAATAGGTAAGGTCTCAAAGCCTGTCCACAGTGTCATACTTATCCAAAAAGGAAACAACTTCTAATATAACTGCTTCCTATTAGCCTATGGGGTCATTTTCTTTAAAGGAGACATTCTTAGGCATTTTCTTAGCAGATAGGGCTGTCAAACCTTTTTGGGAGGCAATGTAAAAACCTAGTTCAGTGTATACTTTCTACAATCTAAAAGAGTCACCCTAGCAGTGTTTCCTAGGACTGTGGGATATGAAGTCTGAATTGGCCATATTCAATAAACAGGCTTTTTGCAGTGGAACTTGGATATCCTTGGATATCAGGCCAGCCACAAAACCTTTAACTTACAATCTGTCATGCCTACAAGATGTGATGCAGTAATGGAGTTGTAGAACTTGTGGGAATGTCCAACCAGTGACTGGTCCAAACTGAGACCTACATCATGAGAGGGAGCCCATGTCTCACACTGCCTGGATAACTATGAACCAGATACAGAACAGCCCAGAAACACCAGATTGAACTAAACATGACTGGCAAACATGTCAATGACAAATATTCTGCTATACTCATGGATCTGTCATCAGAGAGGCACCATCCAGCAATGGAAGCAGAGGCAGAAACCCACAGCCAAACACTAGGGTGGCTCTACAGAAGAAGAGGAGGAAGGGTTGTAGGAGCAAGAGGTATCATGTTCTCAACAAGAACATGTTCCACAAAATTAACTAACCAGGAGTCATAGGGGTTCACAGAGACTGAGTGAAAAATACAAATCCTGTACAGATGTTTTGACTTATGTCCTTTAAATATACCTTGTAGTTGTTAATCTGGCATTCTTATAAAATTCCTAACATATGGGAATGGGTGGAGTCTCTAACTCTTTTGTCTTTATCTTTAGACCCCTTTTCTGCTACTGTTTAATCCAGCTTTGATATGATCACTTGTGCCTGGCCTTATTATATGTTGTTATGCCACATTCAGGGGATAGCCCTAAAAAGCCTGATCATTTTTTTTCTTTGAAGGTAGTTGGAGAAAGAATGGATCTAGGAAAGAGTGGAGGCAGTAGGAGGGATTGAAAATTGTGGTTTGGATGTAGTGTATGAAACCAGAGAAAGTTTCTCTGCCTTTTGTGTGTCATCTTTGAAAACTCTGTTTAGTTTTATGTCCCACTTTTAAACTAGGATTTTGTTTACCTCATGTTTAGAGTCTTGAGCCCCTTCTATGTTCTAAATATAATCATGCTGACTAATATATAGCTGGCACTGATTTTTCACTTTCTTTATGTTTCTTCACCACCTAAAGGATGGGTGCAAAGAGCGCTTTAGTTTTATGAGGTCCCATTTGTTGATGGGCTTCATGTTTGTGCTTGTGCTTTTTTGGTCCTGTTTAAAAACTCCTTTCCTGCCAATTCAATGATTTCCCAAAAATCTTTCTTCTGCCTGTTTTAGGATAGCATGATTATGTTGTAGTCTTCTTTGATAGTTTTGGAAATGAGTTTTGTACAAGGTGAGGGACAGATCTAGTTTCTTTTTTATGTTGAACTATGCAATTTAGTAAGCACTATGGAAAATGTTGTCTTTTCTCTCTAATGTCACATCAGTTTTCAAAGATCATAAGGCTGTAGTAGTTTGGTTTTGTGTGTGAGTACTCAGTTCTACTCCATTTATAAGTGAGCCCATTTTTAAGACAATACCATTACTGATTTTAATACTATACGTCTTGAAGTCAAGATAGAAAATGGAATGGAGATGCCTCTAGGTATATTTTTGTCATTAAGTTTTTAGTTTTTAGTTGTTGGTTTGTTTTTTTTTTTTTTTTTTTTTTTTTGGACAGGGTTTCTCTGTGTAGCCCTGGCTGTCCTGGAACTCACTCTGTAGAGCAGGCTGGCCTCGAACTCAGAAATCATCCTGCCTCTGCCTCCCAAGTGCTGGTGTGCGCCACCACTGCCCGGCTAAGTTTTTTTGTTGTTGTTGTTCTGGGTCTTTTTTGTTTGTTTATTTACACATGTACTTCAAGATTATTTTCAGTTTCTTTGAGGACTTGAATATTTTGTGGAGATTGCTTTGAATATATAACTTGTTCTTGGCAGGGTAGACGTTTATACAAGGTTATTCCTGCCAATTCATAAACATTTGAAATCTTTACATTTTCTGTTTTCTTTTTCAGTGTTTTAAAATTTTCCTCTTTTCTGTTCAGTACACAAGGCTTATGTTTTAACTCTAGCATTCCTCAGATTATTCTGTATCTTTACCAGAAATATTTTCTCTGTCTTTGTCAATGTTTTCTTCTCTTCTTTCTATGATCATAATTCCTATATTTGGTCTTTTCTTGGTATCCCCCAATTCTATCATGCTCTCTTCATATACAGTTTTGAGTTTCTCAGTACCTTTTATGAAGTGATCCAGCTCACCTTTACTTGGTCTTCTATTCTCAACTTTCGGTTTGCAACATCAGTGTTGTTAGAGTTTTATTACACTGAGGTTTGTATTTCCTTTATTAGGCTTTTCCTTTCAGAATAGTTTCAGTTTGGGGTTTCTCTTTTCTTATCAGAGTTTGACTTCTCTATTTAATTGTCCTTGACTCTGTGTTCTTCAAGTACTTTGACTGAATTTACTGTCACTCTTTTGAATTCTTTGTAATTTATTCCAATTATTCTCCTTAGGGGGTCATTTCGATTGGATTTTTAATTTTTGGAGATGAAATGTTACTTTGTTTTCTATGTATTCAAAATTTGTTATTTTTAGTAAACACAATGATATCATTTCTACTTTGGAATTTACATATGTTGAATTAGTAGTTTTGTTGGGGTAGATGGTGATTTTTTTCACAAATCACCTTTGTTCTTTTATTAGAAGTGTTTACCTTGTTCAAAATGGGGAAACTCAAAGAAGTCTTGTGAAGATTAAAACAATTTACTATTTTTATCTTGTGTACATTGGTAGTATTCCCACATGTAAGCTTGTGTAGGCATGCATGCTTGTTGCTTGTGAAGACCAGAAATAGGCACTGGATTCCCTAAACCTGGAGATACCAATAGTTCTGAGTTACAATTTTAGTGCTGGAAATAGATCCTAAGTGTTCTGAAAGAGCAGCAAGTAGCTTTAAATGTTGAGCCACATCTTTATCTATAATGTTGGGGCCTTGATTCACTGTGTCTACTAGTATTTTAGGATACAGACTGAATTCAGGTCTTTTTTTCTCATGGCTAAAGCCTCCCTCTTTCAATAATTAGAAAAATAAGAATCTTCATAAAATTTCATCTGACAGTGGAAAGTCATTCTGTGTCTCAAATGTGGCTAGGACAACTAAAGAATGCTAGTAAGGCATTGTGTATCTATCTTTAACTCTGTGTCATATATGGTGACTACAGATTTTCTACGTTTGCCAGTTGGAAGATCTACAAGGTGCATCTTTATAAAAGACTATAATAAACCAAGAGGAATACAGGTTTAGAGGAAGTATAAATTTATTGTACTCATAACTCGGAAATTTATATATATGTATGTATATATATGCAGATAGATAGATAGATAGACAGACAGACAGACAGACAGAGATATGGGTAAGCATAGTGTTAACATACTCTGTTCTTGCTAGAAAAGGGCATGTGAGGATAAGGGTTAGGATTTAAGGTGCACAGCTGCACCTTAAAAGTCAGGACATGAACCCATCTTTCACAGGCAATCTCATCAATATACTAACTAATTCATTTTCTTTTAATGTTTATCCTTAAATACCTAAGACAAGCTAGTTTTTCATTCTTCTTAGATTATGATGACAATGTCAGTATTGAAGAGACTACATTTTCATAATCTGTGGGGAGCCGACAGAAGGCTGCTATCATTCTTGTAGCCATCTTGAGCCATATACCCTGACAAGAGACTTGATTACAATAGCCTACAACAGCTGAGCACACTCTGATAACATCTTGCTTTAGATACCCAGGATTTTCCCTTGGGTGTGTGAGACTTAAAGGTGTGTGACTTAAGGGTGTGACTTAGAGATCAGATTTTGAGACAAGACCTAAGGACATGATTAAAGGCGTGACTTAGAGGCGTGGCTTAGAACTGAGACATATAAAAGGTGAGAGGCAGACAGGAGAGTTCAGAACAATTTGGAGTAATAGAGAATCAGACACTTCAGAGAATACAACTTGGAGTAGGAATTAGGCACTTGAGTCTTGGCACTTGGAGGAAAACCTTGGAATTAGACATTAGGCACTTAGCACTTGGAAGAAGGAACCTGGAACTTGGAGGCACTAGGGTCTAGGAACTCAAGATCTGGGACTTGGAGAGAAGAGAGACTGAAGAATAAACAGGATTGAATCACAGTCTGTCTGGTCTCCATTCCTCATCTGTCCTCACTTTCTCTCTTGCTGAACTCTGACCCACAGACCTGAGCAGCTTGGGGCAGTGTAGGCTCTAACAGATTAGCCCCCAAGGCTTTTGGCAGTGCAGGTTCCAATATTGACAGAACAGTCCGAGACATTTTTGGCCCCCAAGCGTGGGGCAACTCGGGCCACGACAATAATCACTCATGCCAAGAAAAAAATGACTGTATTGATACCCAGTCCTGTTTGAAAGACAATTCTCCAATCCCATGTGATTAAGTCTTATGTTTATCCTCCATCAAAAAAATCTTGTTGAAGAATTTGTCAGTGTACTTCCTGTTCTACAGATTTAGTACTCAGTTACAAAGGGAGGAGCATGTTTGCATTGAGTCACACGTAAGCTTGCACTATTAACCATGACTGCCATGAACGCTGACTTACTGAGCAGTAAGTTTCCCTGTTCCTGTTCATTGCCTCTAGTCTTATAATAGACAGGTTATGAAAATGACCTTGGGCTAGGATAGGGAAGTAGGCTCAGATACATTGGTCATCCTGATAAGCCTTTAGAAACAGTGATCACAGGAGTGTCCATGTAACTGGGTTTAATGCTTTGCTTTTTCTTTAACTACTTGTGTTTATTTCATTGCTTGTTTGTCGACTATTTGCATCTATTGTATTGCTAGACCCTCAACCTAGAACTGACCTTAATACATGCATGTAATCAAAATGGTATAAAAGTATAAAGGAAGAGGGGGTATAGGATAGGGGCTTCTAGGGAAGGAAAATGGGGAAAGGGGATGACATCTGTACTGCAAATAAATAAAATATACAATAAAAAATAGACAGGTTATGTCTTCTATGTACTCATTGCATATTGTTCATCTAAAACAAAAAGACAGTCTCAACAAGCTACAGTGTGACCAGTTAACATTATTCATGATAGCATTTTTATTTTTGTTTCATTTACAATTTTGTTCATCCTATTCTCCCATTCTTGTGTAGGAAAGTCAACATTTTTTGGGGGGGGGATGCTTTCATTACAATATCATAATACATAGTTCATTCACTGTCCAAAATGGCTAGTGGCTAGAAATAGAGCCCTGCTGAAGATTGCGTCCCTCAGTACCGTAGGTGAAAGGACACACAGTGATGCCTTTAAGTTATCATACATTTTACACAAATGAGAAACATTCTACTGTCTAGATGCAGGAATGGATTACCATGACACCTCTACTCAAAGATGAACCTTGGATTAAAGAAAAGGGTAGGAGTATAAAAGTTCAACTCTGAGAATATAAACAGGGGACTTGATTTTTCTCATTGATATTAAGTATATAATTTGGAAGTGAGAAATGCAGCAAGACTATTAGCTTTAGCAAAGTGAGAAATAAATTGGTTGTGTTGGGTGCAGACATCAGATTTTTCCACCGATAAAAATATATCATAGATGAAAATTCTGAGGCAGGGGTCAGTAAGCAGGAAGAGTAAAATCTACAAGTTGTCTTTTGTTTGTAATAGCATGGCCCACTGATTTGTCCTGGGCATGACTAGGGTGGACATTTCATTCTTCTTCCAATTCATTCAACATTGCAACCTCTGATGCAGCATAATTTTCTCAGCCAAAATGCTGTATTAAAAGTTTTGAACTTGGCCAAAACAGCCCAGTAGGAAGTTGATCCTTTAGCTCCTACTGTCTTCTTGGCTGAAATCATGGTGCTTCCGGCTAGAGAAGAAGATCCAAAACATATTTTGTGACTTGTTTTTATGGAGAACACAGGGCCTCAGATGCAGAGCCTAAGGGAAGAAACAGTTCCACAACTCTCATTGGCACTGGAGGAAGTGTCCTGAAGAACTTGTGTGTGATTAACATCACAGAGACACTCATTAACAGTCAGAAGCACAAAGTGTTCAGAAACACGTGAACTAAATATATATCTACTGGGCATCATTGGATATGTATCAATCTATCTTATAGCTAGGCAGATATATATGTTAATAGGATGTTCTGGATTTTTACCTCTGGGCTCCTGTATATCCCCAACTTTGTTTGTGCCTTTACTGACAATGAATGCTATGTAACAAGCAAGGAATATTTTTACCACCAAGGAGATGTGACAATTGGTGCATTTTTCCCTCTTCATATTTTCTTCACAGCCAACAAAGTTCCTGATAAATATTTGCTATACAGTTACCAAGATTTTCGTGTGCAGTAAGTATAATTATTCAATCAAATATTTCAGTATTCCTATGATTTATTAGACTATAAAATATTAACAATCTTTTCTTATACACTTAACAGACATATTTTTTCTGTGTACACTTATATTTTTATTATGTTATTTCAAGTAATACAATAGAAAAATGGAGCTCCTGCAAGTTTACTAGGACATTGCTCTGGTGTCTAATAGTGATCTGAGATTGATTTGTCCATTTTATCCTTCTTTGTTTTAGCAGTGATAAAAGATTTATCCCTAAATATATATTGATCCTGAGCACACTTCTCCACTCTTGCCTGCGGCCTTATGATTGGGGTTTCTATTTTCATGCATTGCATTCCCGTAATTTTTTTCTTCATAGACAGTCAGAATGGCCATTGACTATTCTTTAAATCCTTTCGTGAAGGTCTATCATGTATTGGGGCTGTTTTTATGTATTTGAGAAGTACAACTGTGGTGTCCGCTTTATTGCATTCACAGATATTTTGTTATCTACACTTTATTCTTAAACTGGCACTTGGGGTTTTTTTTTTGCTAGCTCCCTTTTCCTCTGGATAATTTATAAAGAAGATGTGATATACAAAGGTAATTTCCAGCACAGCTGGAAACACAAACACAAGCAGTTCTTCAAGTGTCTACAACCCTCTTTAATGTAAGAGATTTTGTCATGGTTTGCATAGGTGAGTGCTGATAGCAGACATTATCAGCACTGTGGAGAGTTTTCTGCCATTTACCTCAAACTATCACTTGCACAAATAGATATAGAACATAGAAATAGATGTCAAAAATATCTAGACCAATATAGGTTAATTTTATTTTAAATTAACTGATTAAAAATCATTTAATTGTATGATGTTTCAACCTTATTTACTCTAATTGAATTAGTAAATAATTCATGAAGTATTCTCTAATTTTCAATGTAAGTTATTTGATGTGGTAAACATTTGGAAATAATATAAGAAATTACTCAGAATTCTAACCTTTTGCAGGTTTTTCTGCATGTTCTCTTACTATCATTATTTTCATAAAAATCTTGTAAATGACCACTTAGTAAGATTATTTTTGAGTATTCATTAGCTTATACTCTTATTAAAGTATAATTACCAATTTCTTATCAGTTTTTCATATTGTCTAAAACATTTGTAGATTTTTTATTTTATATTTTTTTTGTGTACTGGTTAGTTTTATGTCAATTTGACACAGAGTCACTGGAGAGAAGGAAGACTCAATTCAGTAATTGTCTCAGTAAAATGAGGCTTAGACAGGACTGCAGGGTACTTTCTTAAACATTCCTTGATGTGGGAAGGCCCAGTCCATTGTGGGTGGGGTGCTATCTCTGCAAATGTGGTCTTGGGTTCCATAAGAAAGCAAACTGAGCAAGTTACAGTGAGCAAACCAATAAATGGCATTGCTCCATGGCCAGTGTATCAGTCCCTGTGTGCAGCCCTGCCCTACTTGAGAACCTGTGCTGACTTCCACCAATAATGAACAACAATGCAGCATGAGCTAAATATGCTCCACAGTTTTGTGTGGACTTGTGACATAAAAAAATCATCTGAAAGGGGGAACATCAGTTACGAATATGTGCCCATAAGAGTGGGTTGTAGGAAAACCTGTAGTGGTATTGGTTAGCCCTTTTTGGGTGAAGCCATTTTGGGGCTGGTAGTTATGAAGTCTATAAGGAAGCAGGCCAAGAATTACATTATGAGAAAGCCATTAAGTAGAACCCCTCTGTGACCTCTGTATCATCTCCTGCCTCCACATTTTGGCTCTGTTTGATATTCTGTCCTGATGTCTTTCAGTGATGGACGATGATGTGGAGTAATCACCTAATAAAAATTTCCTCACAATCTTGCTTTTGGCATTGGTGTTTCATCACACCAACTCTAATCATAATAAAAATACCAAATAATCCTTTCCTCTGTAGTTTGCTTTTGTTCATAGTATTTCATCCAATAATTAATAATTCTAAATAAAACACTTTATCTTTTAAAAAGTCAGTGTATGTTGGGTTGTGTGATGTCATGTGATGCTTCATATGTTATTTCACTGCTTTTTTTGCTTTTGTTATTTTTTATTTTGAAACAGAGTTTCTATAACTTATATAGCACTGGAAGTCCTAAAACTTAGTATATAGATCAGCCTTGCAGTGATTTGTGTGCCTCTGCCCCCCAAAGAGTTGGGACTGAAAGCATATGCTCCTATTCCCAATAAAATATTTTTGCTTCTCTCTCTTTATTTGTTTGCTTGTTCCTTTTTCCTTTTTTTCCTTGACACATGGATGTCATGTGTAGCCCTGGCTGTCCTAAAATTCTCTATGTACAACAGGTATAACCTTGAAATCAGAAATCTACCTCCTTTTGCTTCTTGGGCAGTGGTATTAATGGTGTGTACCATCAAACCCAGGTTTCCTCTTTTGAAATAACTGTTTGTTTCCTTTCTCAATTTTAAAAATTTATTTTCTAAATACATAAACACATACACAAGAAAAAGAGAAAGACAGAGACAGAGAGACAAAGGACATACATCTTCATGGTTAGTAATATGGGGTGAAAAAAGAAAAATGCGAGAAAAAGAAAAATAATCTGGTCATTATAAGAAAATAAAGATATTACACATGTTAAAATACATTAAAATGGATGTTTAAAAAATCTACACAATGCAGATTTTAAACTCACTGAATTAATAAAATGATAAAGTATCAAATAAAATGTGTCGAATCTAAACAGTTTTAATTATAATATATGGATTGTACATACTTATGAAATACCATGTTTCCTCAAAATATGAATCTAAAATAAATCTTAGAAATAAAGACCCTATCTCCATATCACTGCTTTAGGTTGAGTAGCTTGGATCACCTATGCTGCTTCATCATAAAATATGTAGTGAGGATTACACTGGATAATGTGTTGGTAAGACTTTGCTCACATGTATGAAATTATAAAAATGATACCTATCATATTTATATATGTTTGCATTTAAATCTATACTGTCTACAGACTAAAAACTATATTTCTTATTTCTCACAATTCTGACAAAATTCCCATCCATTAGACATACATTTTCTATTTTACTTTTGCCTTGAAAAGCATTTAATTCTTTTCTAGTTCCACAGAAAACATTTTGACCATATTCACCCACACCACTCCATCCTCTTATGTCCTCTCTCTGATCCTTATCCTCTTACCAAAGGAACTTGTTTCTTTTACTTTTTCCAGTCAACAGAACTATGAAATCTAGCCAGGAGAAATAAAGTAGGTGATTAACTGCGTGATTTCTCCATGTTTTGTGGTTCAACTATGTAGGGTTCTCAGCAATGGAGTCTTTCCATCAAGTTCTACAGGATGCAATCTTGGGTCTTCCTGATATATATTCTAGATAAAGAGTAAGAAAGATATATGATATTCAATTTTCTTAATGTGACCCAGAATGGCTATTCTAATTGTATAGAAGTTCATTGAGAGGTACAGACTTAAGTGTGGTTAATTTTGGTTTCTATTGTTTTTGACTTGAGAATTCTTTATTATTATTATTCTTTAATCCATTTTCTACAGTCCAGGCTTCATCCCCCTTCTAGTCTGTTCACAGAACACTCCCTATCTCATACCTCCTCCTCCATCTGTCTTCAAGAGAATGTCCCCAACCATACCCACACCACTAGACCACCCCACTCCCTGGGGCCTCAAGTCTCTCAAGAGTTAGATGCATCCTCCTTCACTTAATTCAAACCAGGCAGTACTCTGCTGTATATGTGTTGGGGGCCTCATACCAGCAGGTGCTTGCTGCTTAGTTGGTGGATCAGTGTCTAAAACATCTAGGGGGTCCAAGTTTGTTGAGTCTGCTGGTCTTCCCATGGGGCCACCCTTTTTCTCAGTTTCCTCCATAACACAGTTTTACTTAAAATATTCATTTACTTAACACATTTTTACTTAAAATATTCATAGTCATTCTTTGCACTCTTATTTTAGTATTTCTGGTCTCTCCTGCTCTTTCTGAGTTCTGTGATTGCTATGATTTCATGATAATAAACACAAGTACATCTTACATATTTGTTTTAAATTATGATATACATGAAGTCTTTTGTTTTATTTTGTTTGATGTTCTAGAAAAATCCACTTGGTTTAAAAGAACACACCTTGTGTCATGCAATCTCTAACTTTCAGCAGCTTCTCAGAAAAAGACTATAGAGGAGGAAGGAACAAAGACAACATTCTTTGTGCCATCATGCATCATGCATATCAGATATGTAGCACACCAGAAGTTATATGAAGGAGAAAAACAAGTTTTAGAAAAGCCATACAGAAGTACAAAGTATCATAGATGCAAACATTCACTGAAGCAAAAAAGAAAAAGACAAAACAAAAATTAAAAACTATGTGACTAAAATGCCAGAATTCTGCAGAAAACTTCTACATCTTAAAATGCTGTGTTCCTTTTATTTTCAAGTACATTTAGTGGAGAAACATTCTCCTGCCACATGTATATGTATGTGTATGTATAGGTATATATCATAATGCTGCTTTTCTTTAAAACTGTGAAAATGTCTTATGAAATATTTTTTATCCATCTGAAGAACAACTTACCAAACATAATCTTAAGGTATACTGCATTGAGAACATCATACTTTAACACTAAAATGAAATATTCTTTCTTTCTGTGTGTGTTTTGGCATCATTAAAGGCATATTTTTTTTCTCTTATCACATTATTATTAGACAAACCAACAGTTGCCTAACAAGGTAAACTGCTTTAGGTGCAAATTTGAGGACCTGAGTTCAGACTTCCCAAAGATCATGACTATACTCTTATATTCTAATGATCATATGGAGGATGCCTCAGGGAGAGATGACTCCCTGCAAGTTTGTTAGCTAGAGTGCCAGGCTTATGTGCTGAAAACAATAAAGAAACTGTGAAGTCTGTTGGCATGGTACTCTCTCTTCTCTGCAGCACCGGGGAAGGAGAGGCAGAAATTCTTCATGATTTTGAGGTCAAATTTTTTTATAGAATATGTTCAAGGCCAGCCAAGGCAACATGGTCAGACTCTGTCTCAATCAACCAAATAAGTTAGTCAGTGAGGCAATAATTAAACAAATGATTAAAAGACCCACGATGAAACCATGTGGATAGCCTGGACTGACCCAGGATATCTTTCTCTGCCTTGCACTCATAGATCATGAAGCTGATGAAATTATACCTGCGCAAAACCTCACATCTACAGAAGTGATATACATAATTCATAAATACACACAAAGGTGAAATAAATTTGGGAGTGGTTTCACATAAATTAATCCCATAAATTGAGAGCCAGGGCCAGGAAGATTCTCATTAGTTCCACATCAGCCAGTTCTACATAGTGTGTTTCAGACTGACCTAATAAAATATCATAGAAATGACACTTGTAGCAATATATTATTTGAATTAATTTTGTGCTAATTTTAAGGTAGCTATTGTCACAGAACAGTGGGTGATTGAATCAAAATATATTGTCTTTTCATAACTGTAGAGACTTAAAAGCCAAGATCCAAACAAGAATTCTGACCTTTTTCAAAACCCAGTTCATGGACAGTTTTTTATTTTTATACACATAAAAGATTAATAAAGCAATACAATGATATATTAGAGTCACAGAAACCATACTTAATGCGTGTAGCAAATTACTGATCTCACCTGCTTAAAATGCCCATTCTAATTCCAGTCATTCACGGGAAGATATTATAATAATGACTTTACAGAAGCATTGTCATTTATATTATAAATTTAGTGCACTAAATAGAAAACTTGTATGGTCTACCACTTTTTTTCTGTGTAATTTTGTGAAATTTGTGCAGGTATAAGTTTAAGAACTACCAGTTTGTTCTGGCTCTTATGTTTGCCATTGAGGAGATCAACAGAAACCCTCATCTTCTACCCAATATAACTCTTGGATATGATATCTATAATGTTCCATATACTGAAAAAAATATTCTTTATAGAGTATTTCTTTGGCGCACAGGGATGATCAATCCCCTTCCTAATTGTGACTGTGGACACAAGAGAAAGTCACCTGCTGTAATCACAGGACCATCGTGGTCAGCATCTGCCCACATTGGAACACTACTACAACTCTATAAAATACCTCAGGTGAGGAATGAGATGTGGGAAATCGGAACTAGGAGACATGTAACCTTTGTTGATATTATAGGTATCTATAAAAGTAAAATAATGGCAGTGGAGTTAGTCACCTATCAAAGAAAAGTAAGAAGATACTTTATATTAGATTGATATTTCACTTACTTAAAATAGAATGAAAAGAGAGGTAAAACCAACTATGTTATTGGATCTAAAGACCAATAGCTTAGCAATTTTTGTAGAAAAAATGTAATGGGTTTACAGGACAAGTCCGTCTTCTTGACTGTTTTATCTGTTGATTTCAATCTGGGATTGTGTCTGATGCCACTGTATTTTGCTATCTTCTTAGGTCACTTTTGGACCTTTTGACTCTATTTTGAATGACCAAGGTCAGTTTAATTCTCTCTATCAGATAGCTCCCAAGGAAACATCTTTGACATTAGCCATAGTCTTTTTGATGCTTCATTTTGGTTGGTCCTGGGTTGGTGTGATCCTCCCAGATGACCATAGAGGGACTCAGATTCTATCAGACTTGAGAGAAAATATGGAGAGCCATGGCATCTGCATAGCCTTTTTGAAAATGATCTCTGGCACATGGAATGCATTTTCCAATGTATTATGGAAAAATATAGAGAAGATTGAGGAATCATCAGCAAATGTCATAGTTATTTATGGAGACATTATTTCTGTACAAGGTTTAATTCGACATATAGCACAGTTGCTAGTGACATGGAAAGTCTGGGTCTTGAATTCTTCATGGGATGTTGATACCTATTCTGATTATTTTATGGTTGAATCATTTCATGGGAGTCTTGTTTTTTCACACCACCATGAAGAGGTGGTTGAGTTTATAAATTTTGTCCAAACAGTTAATCCCTACAAATACCCAGAGGACAGTTATCTTCCTAAGTTTTGGCATTTGTTTTTCAAGTGTTCATTTTCAAAGTTTGATTGTCAACTTTTGGAGAACTGCCAACCCAATGCTTCTTTGGATTTACTTCCCAGACACCTTTTTGACCCATCCATGGGTGAAGAAGGCTACAATATATACAATGCTGTGTATGCTGTGGTCTATAGTCTCCATGAGATGCATCTTCAACAAATACAGACACAACCATATGCCAATGGAGAAGAAATGGTATTCTCCCCATGGCAGGTAATATCTCTTGCTGTGTTTTATTATATTGGCAATATGGCATTTTTATTATTTCTTAAGGGATTCAAATTGAACATATGTTTTAGACTATGCTGTCAATAATCAAAAGAGACAATATTGTTTCTCTCTCTGGAGGTCAATGCTAAATCCTGAGTAAGTGTTCTTTATAAAATGGAGTGCTAGAAACAAGAAAAACAACTTAAGTTAATATTGAATTCATGTAACACATTGCCTCACAGTTTTTTTCATAATATCTTCAATGTGAAAACTTGAGATTTCTCGCATATATTTCTCAGAGCATAGGTTGGAGCAGTACATCTTTAAGAGATAAAATGCTCCTGAGAACTACCCCAAGTTTATAAATGAAGGATCACTTTAAAGTATACTTCAGATTTTCAGCCCCCCTTTTAAGGACAGAAGCTCTAAATATATTCCAAAAGTGAATAGGTGGGTTTAGTTTATCAAAGAAATATGAATTAGCTCAATCCATGTAAATTGGTGTCTTGGTATCTTAGCTCTGTTTAGTTCAAAGATTTATCTTGTACAGAATGAGACTTGAAATTTAAAGCACTTCAATGCAAGTGTCTTTCATTTACTCAGCATCTTTGATGGCTCCTTTATAGATGCTTCCTGTCACATGGGCTTAAAAGAATTGAGGACCAGGGGCGAAGAGTGAGGGTTGTTAGTGTTCCTCAGGAGTGGAAAATATGTCAGTAAAAGAGGAGACCCTGGCATGGTTGTCAGGGGAAACCAAAAACTCTGTATAACAAGAAGTCAGGTTGGTTCTTCATTTATACAGGTCCCATGGAAGAAAGACAGCCTTATGATTATCCAAGAAATACAGAAAATATCATTTTTTCTCCAGGCTTTTTAAATTTTTTATTACATCTCTTGAGTTAGAAGTTGAATCAATTGTGTAAATGTACCAGATTTTCTAGATCCATTTCTCTGTTGAAGGACGTTTGGGTTCTTTACAGCTTCTGGCTATTATAAATAATGCTGCTATGAACATAGTGGAGCATGTGTCTTTGTTATGTGTTGAAGCTACTTCTGGGTATATTCCCAGGAGTGTTATAGATGGGTCCTCAGGTAATGCTATATCATATTTTCTTTTTTTTTTTTTTTTTTTCCGAGACACGGTTTCTCTGTGTAGCTATGGCTGTCCTGGAACTCACTCTGTAGACCAGGCTGGCCTTGAACTCAGAAATCCGCCTGCCTCTGCCTCCCAAGTGCTGGGATTAAAGGCGTGCACCACCATATATCTGATGAACCGCCAGACATATTTCCAGAGTGGTTGTACCAGTTTACAATCCCACCAACAATGGAGGAGTGTTCTTCTTCCTTTACATTCTCACCAGCATCTACTGTCACCTGAGGTTTTGACCTGGGCCATTCTTACTGGTGTGAGGTGGAATCTCAGGGCCATTCTTACTGGTGTGAGGTGGAATCTCAGGGTTGTTTTGAGTTGCATTTCCCTGATGACTAGGGATATTGAGTATTTCTTTAGGTGCTCTTCAGCCATTTGAGTTTCCTCGGTTGAGAATTCATCGTTCAGCTCTGTACCCCATTTTTTAATAGGGTTATTTTGTTGTCTGGAGTCTAATTTCTTGAGTTCTTTGTATATATTGGATATTAGCCCTCTGTCGGATGTAGGATTGGTAAAGATCTTTTCCCAAACTGTTGTTGCCATTTTGTCCTATTGACAGTGTTTTTTTGCCTTACAGACACTTTGCATTTTTAAGAGTTCCTGTTTGTCAATTCTTGATCTTAGCGCATAAGCTGTTGGTGTTGTGTTCAGGAACTTTCCCCCTGCGTCGAGGTATTCAAGGGTCTTCCTCACCTTCTCTTCCATTAGTTTCTGTGTATCTGGTTTTATGTGAAGGTCCTTTATCCATTTGGACTTGAGCTTTGTACAAGGAGATAAGAATGAATCAATTTGCTTTCTTCTACATGCTGACCTCTTGTTGAACCAGTACCGTTTGTTGAAAATGCTGTCCTTTTCCCACACAATATTAAAAAAACAATGAATTCAAGAAATTCTTAGGTAAATGAATGGAGCTAGAAAATATCATCCTGGCTGAGATAATCCAATCACAAAAGAACACTCTTGGTGTGCACTCACTAATAATTGGATATTATCTCAAATGCTTGCAATATCCTATATACAACTCACAGACCACATGAAGCTCATGAACAAGAAAGACCAAAGTGTGGGTGTTTTGGCCCTTCTTAGATAGAATAACAAAATACTCATGGGAGAAAATATGGAGATAAAGCATGGGAAAGAGACTAAAGGAGGGGCCATCCAGAGACTGCTCCACCTCGATATCTATCCCTTGTGCAGTCACCAAATGTAGATGCTCATGTGGATGCCAGGAAGTGCATGCTGACAGGAACCTGATATAGCTGTCTCCTTAGAGGTCTGTCAGAGCATAAGATATACTGAGGCAGATGCTCACAGCTAACCATTGAGCTGATCATGGTGTTTCCAATGGAGGGGTGAGAAAGAAGACTGAAGGATCAAAAAGGGTTTGCAGCCCCATGGGGAGAGCAAAAATACCAACCAACCAACCAGAGATCCCAGGGTCTAAACCACCAGCCTGGGAGCACATAGGGAGTGACCAATAGCCCCAGCTGTATGTGTAAAAGAGGATGATGTTTTCAGGCATAGGTTGGTGAGGAAACCCTTGGTACAGTGAAGGCTGGAAGCCTTAGTGTAGGGGAAATTGTGGGTGGGGAGCTGGGTGTGGGAATGTGGGTGGGGGCATATCCTCATAGAGTCAGGTGGAGAGGTGATCAGATGGGGGTTCCTGGGTTAAGAGACCGAATGGGGAAAGGGGATTACATCTGAAATATAAATCAAAATATCTAATAAAAAGTTGAAAAGAAGACATTCAATCAAAATTAAAAAGCAAAATAAAACAGATTGTATTGTCTACCCTACAACTCCAATTCAAAAAATTTAAGAAATGTCTCCACCATAGCAAACGTAGTTATTATATGACAAACTGCTGTTAAGCTGGCAATATTTCCAGTTTTAAAATACTCCAGAAAATAGAATATATCAGAACTGGTTGTTTCCTGAATTGTAAATACTAATATGCAATATTTTTATTTATATCATTTTATCATGTCTACTATTAAATAATAAAATTTTATTTTAGTCATTCTATCTCATTTACTAGTTCTATTCCTCCATAGGTATGTGTGATACCCTATCCTTACATTACATTTTCAGAGAGCTCTAAGATTATTGTAAAAAAATAATCTAGAGTCAGTTACCTGTTCTAGCCAGTTGGAGTTTCTCAAATATTTTTAAGTTTAACCTGTTCCAACTATATTGTTTGAGTTTGCTTATGGGAAGATACCCAAGAAGATCCCTGGAGTCATGGTCTCACTTAGAAATTTCTAGCTTTGTGCTTATCTCTGCTTATTGTGATCATGTTGGACATAAAGAAGAGTTCCAAATAGGGCCAAAAAGTTATTTTTTAAAAAAAAAGAAAGAATCATAAGTTTATGGCTTTCCTAAAGACTTAAACATACTTATCTCAGAAAAAAATACATATAAAGAATCACAATGCAGAAAGTTTCCCAGAATGCAAGAGGCAGAAATCACAACTTAAAAGAGAAACAGAGTGACAGTAATCCAAGCATTTGGCTTACTTTTGCAGGAACTGTGACAAACAGCTGTCCTGGCTTCATGACTTTGGGAATTTCTATTGGACAGGGCTGTTTCAAATGAAATTCTTGGTAGTAGTTTAAAAAATCTTTTACTATCTCTTATTTTTCAGCATATGTTTCTGAATTTCTTTTAGCTTCTCCCTTTCCTAAAGAACACAATAATGAAAAGTCACGTGAGAGGACACACAGTAACGGATGGGGAAAGAAACTTAGATACAAAGTATGACATTCTTAATTTTTGGAATTTTCCAAGTGGTCTTGGATTAAAGGTTAAAGTAGGAACCTACTCTCTGAGTGCTCACCAGGGTCTACAGTTCTCTTTATGTGAACAGATGATACAGTGGCCTACAGGGTTTACAAAGGTGAGTTGTGACTTCTCTCACTGTCCTTACCTTTTATAAAAACTAAGATAAATCTCAGGATGTAATGATCACGGGACTCTCACTCAGTATCAATAAACATTGAACTAACAATAAGGATCTTCACATAAAAACAGATAACATAGACTATTTCCTCATTCCTTGACTTTGTTCAATGGATATGTGTGTTTTCAAGTTTGTCAATGCCCGTACATTAAAAAAAAGAGAGTGTCTCTTAGTTACTGCCTCATAACACTGGTAGATTCATTTTGTCACCTAGATTAAAAAAAATTACACTGAGATAAGGTGGCATTTTACATTTCCAACCTTTGAAACGGCATAATAGTATGATGTGTGTGTGTGTGTGCATGTGTGTGTGTGTGTGTGTGTGTGTGTGTGTGTATGTGTGTAAGGCTTGACTTACTACTTCATGCAAATAGTCAACAAAAGCAACTGAGGGGAGGTCAGGATGTTTTGACTGACTCTGTGAGCGCTCATTATATTGTGGGTAAAGGATGTTTTAAAAGCCATAGGAGGTGAGGACAACATGTTCATAGACCAGAATTAGAGTGAGATTAAAGAACAAAGAATGTGATTGCAAACTCCTATCACCTTTTCATTCTGGGAATGATAGCAGCCCGTGAAATACTGACCTGCATATTGTGGTGGTTCTTCTTATCTCAGATAGGTGCCTGTATAAAACTACTCATAGAGATGCAAAAGATGTACTTCCATGATGCATCCAAAACATGTAAAGTTGTCAGTCAACATTAAGAATCATTTTCAATATAAAAGTTTCCCCCAGTAGCCAGTAAGCATAGAAACGAGTTAAATCTGAATGCATATCATGACTTTCTTGAACACTACTTTAATCACCTATACTTATCAACATCTTCAGGAATTGGACCAAGATTTAAACATGTGGACTGTGTAGCCCAGAAGATGATAAAATTAGCAATATCAAACTTTATTAGCTTCAATTGTAAGTGTGAGCATTTGAAAATTAACTGTTCATATACCCAGAAATTCTCTACTTACTCAAAAATTTCAGAAGAGTCAAGGCATTTGTTAATAGCTTTCATTTCTCTTAGACTCCTCAGTCTGTGTGCAGTGAGAGCTGTGGGCCTGGATTCAGGAAAGCTGCCCAGGAAGGCAAGCCTGTCTGTTGCTTTGATTGTACTCCCTGTGCAGACAATGAGATTTCCAACAAGACAGGTAAATACAGGCTTTCAGAGAAGCTTTCAGAGAAGTTTCCAGGTTTTCCTCAGGAGTCTTCTATATGTAAGCAAATGTGAAAACACTGGAGATAAGTAAGAGATTATCTCTCATTCCCTGATTAGACATTTAAGCATTGTTATTAGCTTTATTTCCTTTTGAAATCACACACTCTAGATATTGACATCATCCTTGACTTACATTGCTGATCCATTGCAGTTATTTTTCCCTGAATATTCACCTTTCAGACAAATTAATGATCTGTTTCATTTTCCATGGACACAGTGTTTTTAGCACCATTTTTTACATTTTCAAACAATACTCAGTAATATGTAGAATTCACTTAAAACATGGATTCCTCACACCATCTATTATTATTACCAGTACAGAAATATTTTTGTTGTTCTTCTTCTTGTTGTTGTTCTTGTTCTTGTTGTTTTACATAGTAGGTGACTACGCAGTCAAGTTTCATTTTTCTAGTACATATATTTAATGTCTATCATTGCTAAGTTTCTGTCATTTTACTTATTTTATGCTCTGTGTTTATGTAAAATGTTTGTCTTCCTTTTATTAAACACAGATTCTTTTCTCACACATTATAATCTGAATATTATTCCCTTCCTCCATTTCTTCCAGAATTCTTCCCAAATTTTCTGTCATCCCTATATACTCTTTTTCTGTCTCTCATTAGACTTGAACATGTTCCTTTAAGAGAACAACAATATATAATAAAATAAAGTATGATAATATTTTTAAAAACTATCATATCGAAGCTGTGGAAGAAAAGACAGTAGAAAAATAAAAGTTCCAAGAGAGCACTCAAGAATCAGAACCTTGATAAGGAGTCCCATAAAAGCACTAAAGTGAAATTTTTACTGTATATGCAGAGGACCTAGTGCAGACCAGAGTAGGCCCTGTGATTCCTGCTGCACTCTCTGTGTGTACATGTAGACATTACATATTTGTTGTAGAAACACTGGTCTTCTGCTGTCCTTTGTCCCATCTGGATCCCCTACTATTTCTGCTTCCTTTTTTCATGGAGTATTTTAAACGCTGAGGGGAAGGAATAGATAGAGAGCCACCTCACTTAGAGCTGTCTATTGAATGTTCTTCCTCTGTCTCTCCTTGTCTCTCTGTCCCTTTGTCTCTCTATTTTTCTCTCTCTTTTTCACACACACACATACACACACACAAACACACACATACACACAGACACACAGACACCACACATCCTAATGTGTGGATGTGTGTCTTTGTATTTACTCCTTTCTGCTGCAGGAATAAAAAATGAAACCTCTCTGATGATGGCTGATAATGCATTGATTTATGAGTATGGCAGAATAGGTTTAGGAGACACAGTTTTATATGAGTAGTATTGGTTTTACCCAAAGTCTTCGATCTGTCTAGTCTCTGGTTCCTTGTTTGCTCAAATATTGTCAGGAATGTTTTACATCTCATAGAGTTAAAACAGATATTGGTTGGTTACTCCCTCAAGATTTATACCAATATTCTAGCATAGCTTTTGGCCATGATTAACTATAGATTAAAAAGTTTGTGGTTGAAAGAGTGAACATGGGATAAACTTAGGCCCCTGCACATATGTAGCTGTTGTGCAGCCTAGTCTTTCTGTGGGTCCTCCCCCAACTGAAGCAGGGACTGTCCCACCACTCCATATTTGATGAGTTATGCTATGTTATCATGAACAGTGGAACTTTGCTATTAGTTTTTACAGAGCAACTTAATGTCCTGGCAATAGTCCATATTTTTGGGTGGGCAGATTCTCCTGCACATTTTAAACCAACAACTCATATTCCTGAAACCCAGTCCCAGTACTCATAGCTTCATTTGTTGACAAGAGATGGCTGGTGGGTTTCTGTTCCCCTCACTATATGGAAACTTCATTAGATCACCTTCATATATTATAGGATGTTTCCATTGCATCAGGTTTCCATGTTTCTCCTCCAATGCCCTTTATTTCTAGCTGTCCTTGTCCTCATTCCCTCACTCAGTTCTATCTCATCTCCCACATATTTCCATCCTCCTTGGCTCTTTCCACCCATAAACTCTATCTTTCAATGGAGATCTGTCGGACTACATTTTCTTTTCCTCTATTCTTAAACACTATATGATGTATCTTCATTATAATCTATTTACAGCTAATATAAAGATATAAACAAATATATTCAATAATTATCTTTCTAGAATTGCCATACTTTACTCAGGATAATCTTTTCTGTTTCCACATATTTTCTGCAAATTTCATGATAATCATTTTTAACATCTGAATATTAATACTCCATTGTTGAAATGTATTGTATTTTCTGTATTTATTCTTCTATTATGGGATATCTAGGTTGTTTCCATTTTCTGGTTTTTGTAAGTAGAGCAGCAATGAACATGATTAATCTAATGTCCTGGTGCTAGGATGATGCATACTTTCAGTATATTCCTAAGAGCAGTAAAGCTGGAACTTGAGGTAGATTGATTTTCATCTTTCTGCAGAAATGTCATACAGATTTCCATAGTGCCTGTACAAGTTTGCTCTTCCTCCAACAATGAAAGAGTGAGTGTTCTCCTTGCTCAACATCCTTGCTACCATGAGCTGCCACTTGTATCGTTGTTCTTAGGCATTCTGACAGGTGTAAGTTGTAATGTCAAAGTAGTTTTGATTCATAGAACATATCCTTGTGCATTTTATTCTTTAAATTCCTTTCAATTCCTCCCCATGTTCCCAACAACACTACTCCATACTGTTTCTCTCTCTCTCTCTCTCTCTCTCTCTCTCTCTCTCTCTCTCTCTCTCATTAGAATAGAAAAGAAATGTAATTTATAATGATAAAATAAAATACAGGGCCGGGCAGTGGTGGCACAGGCCTTTAATCCCAGCACTTGGGAGGCAGAGGCAGGCAGATTTCTGAGTTCGAGGCTAGCCTGTGAGTTCCAGTACAGCTAGGGCTACACAGAGAGAACCTGTCTTGAAAAAACAAACAAACTAATTAATTAATTAATTAATTAAAAACCACAAACCAGAATACAATGAAACAAACTAAATAACTAAATAAATAAAGACCTAAAGAAATATTGCAAGAGTCACATGCAGACATTCACACACACACAAATTTTCCACACTTAGACAACCCAATAATACAAATTAGGAACTATAACATTCACTTGTGGGGCAGTGGGTTGTGAGAGGCTGCTGGGTGCCTGGTCGAGCACAGTCCTTGAACCCTGGACCCTAATTTGACAGAAAGTGTTCAGCTTTGCTCCTGGGCCCCTGGCTCCTTTTACTTAGCTTCAGCCCTCCATAGCTTTTCCCAAAAAGGTTTGTGTCACCCAGTACAGGTAGAATGCTTGAATACAGGCCTCAGCCTCAAGAGATTTCCATATTAATGAGATACCTAAAGGCCAGAGGGCATAGCCAATTAAGCATTCTTTCCCAATCCCTCCTCCCTCCTCCCTTCCTATTTAACTCAGGTCTGCCCCTAGAAGTGGGGTAGAGGGGGGATTGTGGACGGATGCAGCCACCTTCACTTTCTGCCATGACAATAAACCCTTTAAAACTATGGACTTTTCTTGTATCTTTGGGCCTGCTGTGGAGAACTGTTTAGGGGGGTTTAAACTACCAAGCCGCTGCTTAATCTCCTGCTGAGGACTTCTCTATGTTCCCGCTGCAGAGGCTGCCAATTTTGCCAAGCTAGCCAAGCCAGCCAAGCCAGTGCCATAACCAAGAGTCTCTACTCCCCGGCACTGCCAGGGGAGGGAGGTTGCAGGGGCTTCTCTCCTTCTCCTTTCTCTTGGCTGCAGGCTGGTCCGGCCCTTAAGCCTCCTGTCTCAGTTCTTCTGTGGCTCCCAGCCACTGGGGAGCCTTGCCCCTGTAGGACTTCAGGGCTGAGACCTCTCCAAGCTTGGGTGGAGCCCTGCAGTTTCTCACAGCCCAGCACACACCAGGTGCCCTGTGGAGTAAACTCAGTCAAATTCCCATGCATTTGTTCTGCCGATTCAAGAACTGTCAGCAACTTTGTGACTTTTAAGTGGTTGTTGTGTTGCCAAGTGTTTTGTTTATGTTTTGGAAAGTTAGATAGTCTTTGTCTATGTCTGTTACAGACTGTCGGGTTTTAGACAGGGCCTAGATGGATCTTTAGCTAACACCAGAGTGCAGCTCTTGCCAGAGTACTTTAATTGTTCCTTAGTTTGTCTAAATCTACAAGAAAGTACTTTGTCTCTAGAGTTGGGGTGGAGAGAAGCAGGCACCTTCCCATCATATTGCTTGTACTGTGGCTGCTGTTCTTGCCTAGTGTGGTTGCCAGTTGTCAGTATATATTACTGTTCTGTATACACTATGCATAGACAGCTGTGGGTGCTCTGGCCTGGGAAGAGTGGTCAAGAAATTATACTCTCGAAGGAGAAAGAGAGTCAGATCAAGATATCCACTCCTCTCTTCTGTGGCTGTTGCTACTCTAGACCAGCAAGACAGTACTACAAGGCAGAAGGGCTGGCACAAACAGGAGGACAGTGTCTGCTTCTCTTCCTCTGCTGCTCTGACCATTGCCAGTGCTCCAGAGTCAGTATTTCAGGCTAGAACTCTATTCCTCAGGAAATGTTACCACCCTTATATGAAAAAAGCTCTCAGATGAGCCTTGATAGAATAATTCTCATACCTTTATTCTTATTGGATAGGGTCTTATAAAGATTTTGGGGTGGTTGGAGTCTGATAACAGATGCTTCCTATTAGCTTGGTCTGAGATGTTAGGAATGACTCATCTACATGTAGAGAGTTTGAGGCCCTGCCCCATGTGCCTGATTGTCAGGATCCTCTCCACAGAGTTTTGTGGTCACATGATAGGGGCATGAACAGGAACAGGTGAAACACCTACTGGTATAAGATTTCAGGGCTTCCAAAACCACTAAGCCTCACCAAGCTTCCTGACATGGTCCACTGCTCCACACTTCTCTTATTTTGTTTTCATTGATGTAGAATCATCACTTATTACATGTATTTTCTTGTGAGTAGTTCACCTCCTTGGGTTGGGGTTTTCCTTGTAGTATTTTTTGTAGGACTGGATTTGTGGATACATAATTTTTTAATTTGGTTCTGTTTTGGAATATTTTATTTTCTTCACTTGTGGTGACTGAGAGTTCTGTTGGGTATAGTATTCTAGATTGGCATCTGTGATTTCTCAAAGGCTGTAAGACATCCCTTTGTTTATGCCCTTCTAACCTTCAGAGTCTCCGTTGAAGTGGAGAAGTCATGTGTAATTCTGATAGGCCTTTGTATGTCATTTAATATTTTCCCTTATAGCTTTTGATATTCTTTCTTTCTTTTGTATATTTTGTGTTTCTATTATTATGTATGTGGTGGGCAGATTTTCTTTTCTGGTTCGAAGTCAATGATATTGTGAAAACTTCATGTATGGTTATAGGCATTTGTTTCTTTAGTTTGGGGAAATTTCTTTTATGCTTTTGCTGAAAATATTTTGCACTGTTTGTTGTTGGTACTCTTCTCCTTCTTTTATCGCTGTTTTTCTTATGATTGGTCTTTCCAGGAATTTTGTAGATTTCCTTAGATTGTGTTTTCTTTATTGCTTCTTGAACTGTTTTATTAATTTACTTCACGTGTTTAATTGCATTTTCCTGTATTTTTTAAAGAGATTTATTAGTTTCCTCTTTAAAGGTAACACTTTTTTTAAATTTTCCTAAATTTCTCTGCAGGATTTATTCATTTTCTCTTTAAAACCCTCAAACACATTATAAGGGTGCATTTAATCTTACTACCTTGTGCTATGGTTGTTTTAGGCTATCCAGTGCTTGCGACAGTGGAATATCTTTGTGCTGAAGGTTCCGTGTTGCCTTGGCTCTTGTTTGGGATCTGATGATGGGCCTTCACAATCTGGTTGTCACTGGTTATTTCTAGTGTACCAAGTATTGGGGAGGCAGGAATAATCTGGATGTTCCTTGTGTAGGAGGCCTTTGGTGGGCAGTTTTATACTCTAGGTTCTTAATGTAGCAGGCCTGGATACTCTATGTTTGTTGTGCCAGATAGAGGCCAGCAGAGCTGAAACCAAACAATGGAGTTCATGGTTCATTCTGAAGCTAGGTCAGGGTATCTGGGCATGCTCTAAAAGAAAGGCATTGGAATTGAGGGAAGGTATCTGGCCTGCTTGTTTCTTGTTGAGAGGGCCTGCATTTATCTTGTTCAATGGGACTGATGGAGGGTGGCAGAGCAGCAGCCAGACAATGGAGGTCTGGGGACATGACCCAGCTAGCACCTGAAAGAATAGTTTAAAAAAGAGAACCACATTTAAATTGGACTTACTCTTTTATAATGTTATAACTCTATGAACAAAGGTTCTACTTCCCACATGAATGTTTTATTTTCAACTAGTGTTGCCCTTGTGCTGTTGTAAATTAGATGATGATGTTGCATGGAGTTTCATCCCTCAGACCTATTATTATAATTCTGTATTGAGATCATTCATTGTCTCTGTGAATGTATTCTTTTAGATCCACCATTTTTTAAAATAAATGGGAACATCACATCTGAATATATCTCTGTGTGGAATCTGGTGCTGATCTAGAGATCTCTGCTTCTGCTAAATTACCATGTTTATTTATTTTTCACTTTGTTATTATAGTTATTTTTAAAATTGAACCATGACTACCTCAGTCTACTCTTTTATGTATACCTCCACCTTCTTCTATAAACTTCATTGCTTTCTTTAAAATTCACTGATATTTTTATTTTATTTTTTCTTTTAGTGAAACAATCTGTTTTTATATAGTATATCTTGATGATAGTTTCTCCTCTCTCTAATCCTCTCAGTTCTCCCCCATATATAAAAAACTAATGTGTTTCTTCCATTAGAAAAGAGCAAGTTTCTAAGTGAAAACAACCAAACAAAGCAGCTGCTTCCAGAATGATAAATTATTTTTTGCCACCTCCACATAAAACAGATTCCAAATCTCCTGACTATATAAAGAACTTAGTGAAGTACTGATAAAAAAAATCCAACTGAAAAATGATGTAGAGATCTAAAGAGTTTTTCAACAGAGGAATCAAAAATGGCCAAGAAAAACAGGCATCAAGGCTCCGTGTGTGCACCAGCTCAACTTTTCTATGTACAATGATTCATATGAATGTTGTCCTCTGAAACAAGGACCCATTCTGTCAGTTTGGGGAGAGTAAGCTTTTGACTATGCATCAGCCTGTATTATTTGGTGATTTCCATAGGACTTCCTTGGCCAAAAACTTAATTGAAAGCAACCCATTCTCTACAAGACCTGCCTTATCCTCCATTACTAGGAGTCTTCAGTAAGATCACTTTCATAAATTCAGAATATTTCTATGTGAATGCAAATGCCCTTCCAAGTTCCAACCACTTTTCCCAACACTCTCCCCCTCCATTATATCTCCATGCCAAAATGATGCCTCCTGCTCCTTCCTGCACCTGCCTCCAGCCTACCTGTAATAATTATTCTATTGTCCTTCCTGGAAGGATATATTCATTTCCACTGGATGCTGTCTCTTTACTTCATCCATTATTTCTCAATCCGTGGGAATTGAAAGGCTCTTTCACAAGAGTCATTTAAGAGTATTGCGGGAAAGTATATTTACACTGTGATTCATAGCAATAGCAAAACTACAGTTATGAAATAGCAAAAAAGTAACTTTTTCTGGATATCATGACAACATGAGGAACTGAATTAAAAGATCAAAGCATTATAAAGCTTAAGAACCACTGACCTAACATCTTGGGGCAATTATTTGTAGACTGGTTATCATTTACGTAAGGGCTGATATCCTCTTGTAAGTGAAACATACCATATTTGTCGTTCTAGGTCTGGGTTATCTCACTCAGGATAATTTGATTCTAGATCAATCCACTTTCCTGCAAATTTCATGATGTGATTTTTTTTCTCAGCAGAATACTCCAATTTGTAACTGTATCACATCCTTTATCCATTTTCAGTTTAGTAGCATGTAGCTTATTTATAGTTCCTGGCTATTATAAGTAATAAATCTACATTGAACATGTTTAAGCAAGTGTTTTTATGGTAGGATTGGGTATATTTTGGTTGCTTGCCAAAAAGTTTTATAGCTAGATTTTGTAGTAGAACAATTCCCAATGTACTGAGGAGATAGCTTGTTGATGCCTGTAGTGGTTGTACAAGTTTTCACTTCCACCAACAATGAAGAAGTGTTCCCACTCCATATCCTAGCTAACATGAGGTAGCATTGTTCCATTGATCTCAGTTATCAATGTAGGGTGTAATCTGAATGTAGATCTGATTTATATTAGATTTCCAGGTTGTTTAATGATGTTGAACTTTTCTTTACATTTTCTCAGTTTATTGACCATAATTTGTATAATAATTTTCAGTTTTATAATTTTTTTGATACCTAACTTATTGATTTCTTTATGTATTCTAGATGTTAGTGCTCTGTCAGATGTGGAGTTTGGTAAAAATAATTTATCAATTAGTAGGCAAATGTTTTGTCTACATAACTGTGTCCTTTGTCTTACAAACTTGTCATCTCATGAAGTCCCATCTATTAGTTGTTCACCTTAGTGCTTATGCTATTAGTGTTCTGTTAAAAAAGTCTTCACCTGGTGCTTTGAATTCAAGGTTATTCCCCACTTTATCTTCTATCTGGTTGTATCTTCTTTTATATTGTGGTCTTGGTCCATTGGGAATTGAGGTTTTTGCACAGCAATGAGAATAAAAAATTTTCCATCCCTCTCCATGCAGAAATCCATTTTACCATCATCATTTGATGAAGATGCTGCCTTATTCACAGTTTGTATTTTTGTACTCTATCAAATTCAGGTGTCCATATGTATTTGGGTTTTCAGTTCAATTCCATTGAATAAAGTCTTATTTTTTGCCAATACCATGTAGTTTTAGTTATGATATCTCTATAAAACAGAGTTCAATTAAGGACGGCAATATTTCCAACAGTGATTTTATTGTTCATTATTGTTTTTGGTATCATGTTTTATTTTTTACAGATGAAGTTGAGAATTATTCTCTGAAGTTCTAAAGAACTGTATTAAAACTTTTAAGTGGGTTGTCTTGGATCTTTAGAATGCTTTTGATAGGATATTCATTTTAATATGTCAATCTTTTAGATTTATGTGCATGGAAGAATATTCTATTTTCTCATATCTCTTTCAATTTCTTTTGTCAGACACTTGAAGTTTTTATCACAGAAGACTGTAACTTGCTTGGTTAGAGTTATATCAATATATTTAATATTATTTGAGGCTTTTGTGAATTGGTTGTATTTTTCCTATTTTTTCTCAGTCCATTTGTTTTTTGTATATAGGAGGGCTACTGATTTATTTTTAGTTAATCTTTTATCCAAACACATTTCTGAACCTGCAGGAGATGTAGGAGTCTCCTGGTGGTAGTTTTATGGTGAGTTGTACATAGTATCATATCATTCACAAATAATTGTATATTGACTTCTTCTTTTCTGGAATTTATTCCCTTGATCTCCTACAGTTGTCTTATTGCTCTAGCTAAAATTTGGAGTAGTGTACCCAATAGATATGTAGAGAATAAACAAATTATTTGTTCCTGATTTTACTGGAATTAATTTGTGTTTTTCTCCATTTCATTTGATGTTGGCTATGTGCTTGCTGTAAATTGCCTTCCTTACAATTAAATATGGCCTTTGTGTCCCTAATTTATTCAACAATTTTGTAATGAATGTACATTAAATTTTTAAAGGCCTGTTTATCTATTTAGATGACCATTTGTTTCTTTCTCTCAGTTCATTTTTATGATATGTTGCATTCACATATTATTGTATATTACCATCACTGAATCTCTGGGATAAAGCCTAATACAATGTTGGGTTAATATATTGCTGCATGCAGTTTCAAGAATTTTATTTAGTATTTTTGTCACCATGTACATAACAAAAATTGGTCTGTAATTCTTTTCTTTAAATGTATGTGACTTCAGTATCAGGGTAACTGCACTTAATCAGATCCATTGGAAAATGTTTCTTTTGTTTCTTTTTCTGTTATAATTTGAGAAATATTTGCATTAAATATTCTTTAAAAATCTAGGAGAATTATGCATTAAAACCATCTTGAACTGGCATGGTTTTCTTTGGGAGATTTTAATGACTGCTTCTATTTTGATGTGGGGTAACTGGACTATTTAAATTATTTATATGATCTTGATTTAGCTTTGGTAAGTAGTATCAAATGATAAAAATTTCCATTGCATTTTGAATTCCAAGTTTGGTAGAGTACAAATTTTTAATGTATCTCTTTATTCTCTGTTTGTTGTTAGGTCTTTCATGTGAAAAGTCTCTGTCTACCTTCAGTTAATTTAGTTAAGGATTTGTTAATCTTACTGATTTTCACAAAGAACCAAGAACCAAGTCTTCATTTTATTGATTCTTTGTCTTGTTTTTTATATTTATTTTTCATTGATTTAAGTCCTAATTTTTTTATTTTTTGCATTATTTTATTTATTTATATCCCATATGTTAACCTCTCCTTGCTGTTTCTTCTCCCAGATGTCTTCATGCCATCATCCCTCTTCCCTATCTCTCTGAGAGGGTGCCCTTGGTGGCATCCCCTTATCTGGGAAATAATATTTTTACAGAATTAGACTCATCCACTCTCTCTGGGGCCAGACAAGGCACTCTTTTGCTACATATGTGTTGGGGGCCTACAAAGAGCCAGTTTATTCTCTTTGGTTGGTAGCTTAGTCTCTGGGAGCTCCCAAAGTTTCTGGTTAATTGACACTGTTGACATTCCTATGGAGATGTCATCACACTCATCTCCTTCAAGCCTTCCCCTAACTCTTCAATACAATTCCCAAACCTCAGTCCATTGGTTTGGTTGAACTATCTGCCTCTGTTTCAGACAGCTGCTTGTAGTGCCTCTCAGAGGACGGCCATTTAGGCTCCTGTCTCCAAGAATAACATAGCATCAGTAATAGTGTCAGGGTTTGGTGCTTACCCATTTGATGTATTCCAACTTGGATCAGACACTAGACAACCTTTCCTTCAGTCTCTGCTCAATTTTTGTCCCTGCATTTCTCTTGGACAGAAGAAATTCTGGGTCAAAAAATTTGTAGGTGAGCTGTTGACCTCATCCCTCCAATAGGGGTCCTATCTATCTATTGAAGGTTGTCTCTTCAGGCTCAATATCCCCACTCATCATTTTGGATAAGGTCACCCCCTTGAGTCCTTTTATCTTCTCACATCCATGGTCACTGAGACTTTCTAGAGGTTCTCCTCAACCCCCTCCTATCCATCCCTTGATGCTGCATAGTTCTTCCAATCATTCTCCAACCCAAAGGGCTTTTTTTTGCTTTCTCTTTCCCCTGTGCCCTATACCTTATCTCCTCCCCTTCTACTCTCCAACCCAGTAAGCTCCCTCTTTATCTTGTGATTATTTTGTTTCCTCTTTTAAGTGAGATAACAGCATTTTCACTTGGGCCTTTCATGCTAAACTTCTTATAGTCTGGGGGTTATATCATGGATATTCTATATATTTTAGCTAATGTGAGTATATACCATCCATGTCCTTTTGGTTGTGTGTTACCTCACTCTGGATAATATTTTCTAGTTCCATCAATTTGTCTGCAAAATCCATGATGTGCTCTTTTTAAATAGCTGAATAGTATTCCATTGTGTGAATGAATCACATTTTCTGTATCCAGTCTTTGGATGAGAGACAGCTGGGTTGCTTCCAGTTTCTGGCTATTATGAATAAGGGTGCTATTATTTGTTGCTATTTAATACATACGTGTATGATTACCTTTTTGTTCTCAAGATTTCCATTATGCTGTTGAGTTCTTTATAGGAGACTTCCTCTATTAATTTTTATGTAGGCACTGTTGGGAGCCACAGTGAGCGTGTCAGCATTCGCCATTCCAAGATGGCGCGGGCATCTTGTCCTCCCACTAGTAAACAATGGACTGCGCAGGTGCAAAAAGGCAAAAGGCGCCAAAGTCACTGCCCATCCCGGGGCATATTATGGGTAATGAGTGAACAGCCAATCAGAAGTGAATACGTCACTCTAGGGTGTATTTAAGCAGAGCCTCTTCCTGTCTTTTCGTCTTTTCCGCTTCTGCTTATATGAATAAAGCCTCACTGTGGTAACCACCCGAATATTGCCTCACGTGTCTCTTTTCCATGGGCGAAAGGGGACACGAGAGGCACGCGGAACATAGGCACCAAGAGCTACAAACATTTCTCTGTGTATCAGTTTTGTGTCTGTATATCTGTTATCTCTGTATCGATAAACTAAGATCATTGGTATTGAGAAAAATCAATGACCAATGACTGTTGAAATTTTTTATTGCACATTTGTGACTGCTCGGTTGTGGTGGTAGCAGTGGTAGTGATGGTGGTAATGTGTGTTTTTCTTCTATTAATTTTAAAGTGAGAGTATTCTATTTCCTGGGGTTTTGTCAATGTAGTTAACCTCAATAAATTGGAGTTTTTCTACACATCTTATAGGGCTATAGGACTTCATTGTAAGTATTTTTTTTTTGCATCTACTTTGATTGAAAATTTTGCTGGGTAGACTCATCTGTGCTGGCATCTTAGAGACTGCAGTAAGTCTGTCCAGGCCCTTCTCGACTTGGAGTATCTAATGAGGTGTCAGTTGAAATTACACTATGTCTGTTTTGCTACTTCATCTTATTCACTTGCTGCTTTTAATATTCTTTCTTTGTTATATGTGTTTTATATTTTTTTATTGTGTGGTGCGTGGATCTTTCTTTTCTGCTCCAATACAATTGGTATTCAAAGTTCTCCTTGTATCTTTATAGGCTTCTCCTTCTTTAGTTCAGAAAAACAAATTAGATTATTTTTTTAAACCATATTATGAACTTTAAGATGGGTTTCCCTCCTTTCTCTATACTAGTTATTCTTAGGTTTGGTCTTTTCAAAATGTTACAGATATACTGTTTGTTTGTTTAAGAAAATTTTGATTTAACATTTTCTTTGACTGAGGGATGTATTTCTTCTAAAATATCTATAATTCTCTCAGTTTATTTTTCTCTACTGACTTAGTTCCATTTTCAGGTCCTATACAGTTTTATTTATTTACTTCAACTGTTTGTTTTTTCTGGCTTTCTTTAAGAGATATATTAATTTCCTCCAAGTTTTTGTTTGTTTTCCTTGTTGTCTTTACAGGATTTTTTTACATCATCTTTAAGGACATCTATCATCTTTACATAATCTGTGTATAGCCTTTTCTTTTTTCTTCAGGTATGTGTTATATTTAGAGTCATATGTGATAGGAGACCTCTGCTCTAGTGTAGATATATTGCCTTAACTGTTATTGATTGTGTTGTTCTACCATCACCTAGGTGTCTAGGATTGGGATAATTATATGTCCCAGAGCTGAATTTTTAATATTTGTATTTGTGATATGGGTGTATTGTTCCTTAGATTATGTTATGTCTCTGAATATGTCAATAGTGTAATTGTGGTTTTACTTGCCAGCTCAGCAGGTGTGTTCACAGAGAGGGACTTCTCGTATTAGAAGGTGTAGGCAGAAAGTGACATGGAGAATGTCCTTTTGATATGTCAGTGATGGGTTCCAAAAAAAAAAAAGGAAATTGAATTATTATGCTATAGAGTTGTAAACAAGCCTGAGGGAATTGGCTTTCAGGGGCAGTAGAAGTGCAGGTCTGTTTTAGCCTACCTTTTGCAGACTATTTATACTGAAATTGCTATATGAGACAAAGCAACAAGTGGGGAGAGGCAGGTAGTGGTCAAGATCTGTGGAATCCATAGAAGATGGGAGCACAAGGGCACAGAAGGCTGCAGAGCTGGGAATGGTGTGTATGTGGTGGTGTGTGGGGGGGTGTTGAACAGGGCAAACCAGAAAGGTGAAGTTGTGTGGCCAGTTTACTTGGTTTTCTAGAGGATATGGCTGGCCCATAGTTTACCATGGCATGTCTGTTGGATTTGGAAGCTTGTATACATCAATGAATGGCAGAGGTAGAATAGAAGGGGATAATCTGTGGTATCTATTAAAGATGGGGGAGGAAGGTAGGCTTCAGCTGGTCTTTTGTTGCATCACTAAAGATGACATTGAGGGATAAGGTCTGGAGGAATAGAGTGAATAGAATGTTCTGCGCCTAATCTATCTCATTTTGAGGGGATAGGCCATATACTCCATGCTTTTTACCATTGTTCAATGTCACACTTTTACAACTGCCCACATATATTCAGTATACTCCCCTCCCACTAACACTTGTCAATTTGTTCCATCCTTAATCATCCCTTTTACTGTTTCAGAATATTATTCATATTGGTACATTACCTGTTTGGTTTAAATTATGGTCATCTTTATGACCCTTATGTTTAGACCGTGCCAGGGAAACCAGTTTAGTCATCAACTGTTACACATGTAAAATAATTAACTTCTTTCTTTGACTATTTTTGAAGGATATAGTTTAGTAAAGATGGACAAGATATTTTCCTCACTTTTTCTACAAAACCATATATATGCAGAACCAATCATGAAAGTTATTCTTATTTGTTGTGAGTTCATTAAAGTAATGCAGGTATTTTCTGGAAGGAGACAATTTGCATCCCCATTCTTCTAACCATTATGCATTTATTTATGTTAAACCTTAGAATGGATAGTTATAAAGTACTTGTTTATGAATAGGGATTAAAGCATCACTTACTTCATGATCATCCATAGTCATATATCTTGTTCTTCATCACAGATCACTTTTAAGATAGGCTTCTTGGAGTAAGGATGAGTGTGTCCCTTATGGATGAATATAAAACCAAACATTTAGATAAGATTTGACAATAAGTAGATTAAGTTCAATGGCAGAATTGAGTTCATCCTTATGTGATATGAATACCTACCACCATGAAATTTCCTGTGGTTTTGGTTTTTCAGGGATGAAATACTCCTTTGATGAATATCTCTTCCCTGCACTTATGTTATCTGGTACATCCACAGATATTTTCAGTATGCACAGAATAGGCAAACTTTAGTCAAGTATCTAAAATCCTGCACAATTTGATTTCAGTGATTGCATTTTGAAGCTACATATAAGGCAAATTATGGTGAAAACACACATGAGAAAAATTTAAAATTCAAGATAACACTGAAGAAAGATGTAGAATATGCAAAACTTAATTCTAAAATAAAGTGTTATCCTTAGATAAATTAGTTAATGAAACAGAGATCATGTTCCTTAATTAAGTCAAAGATATAATTCTGCTGTTGAAGCATACATTGTAGAATAAAAAAGCAACAGCAAAATGCTCATGATGAGGGCAAAGGGACAAGTTGTGGATGTGTAAATCACTTGAGAAAAATGAGTAGAGTTCCATGGTCGTTAAAGAAAAAATACATGGTGTCAAAGGAGAAATTTGATTCTTCTGAAAATTAACTCAATAAATGTCAACTTAAAGTATAAAACAGAGACCCAATCTCTTGATGAGGTGATAGTTTTCAGAAATACACAAAAGTCTAATGTAATAGAAATATGACACTATAAAGTGAGGAGCATGCTTTTTACCTCAAGGTAAAACTCACAAATGTTTAGGAGCAGAGTATTCAAAACCTATTTTTAAATACTTAGTAATAGTTCAGTCTCTATGTGTTAACAAATGCCATAGATAAATTTAGCAACATAATGTTAGTGAAGGATTTAAGCTTCAAGAATATATGGCATTTAATAGTTTGAAATAATTCAGACTGTTAACCAAATTGGAGTATCCAAGGTATTTATCAAAATGAGTACATATGGGTCTCAAATAATAAAACACCATTTAAGAAGTGAATTTCAAACAATAATGTCAGTATTGTAGAAAGTATATATCCAGAATTAGATATATTTCATAAGATAATGTCAGAATCAAATTACATTTATAAAGTATTGTTCTGAAGTATTATGACTCATAAAATAGATGCAAAAAAAAATCACAAATTTAGGCAAACCATACAAAGACAGAGAAAAGGAATTGAAGTTTTGGAATTTATGTCACCATAGGCAAAAAGCACTGCATAAATTTGAAATAATTTCAGAGTCCTTAAAAAATGTCTTTCTAAAATAATAAAGGAAGGTGACTCAGGAAGCACTTCAATGAGCTGGGGATAATTAATATATTAGGGGGAAGGTGAAACATGAGTATTTATTCAGTCACTTTCATTCCTGAACAGATATGGATCATTGTGTGAAGTGTCCAGAAAGTCACTATGCCAACTCAGAGAAGAATCACTGCCTCCAGAAATCTGTGAGCTTTTTGGCCTATGAAGAGCCTTTGGGGATGGCACTCACCATCACAGCACTGGGCTTCTCTGTACTCACAGCTGTGGTTCTTGTAGTCTTTGTGAAGCACAGAGACACACCCATTGTCAAGGCCAATAACAGGGCTCTCAGCTACACCCTGCTATTGACCCTCTTCATCTGTTTCCTCAGTTCCTTGCTCTTCATTGGTCAGCCCAACACAGCCACCTGTATCTTGCAGCAGACAGCATTTGGAATTTTGTTCACTGTGGCTCTCTCCACAGTGTTGGCCAAAGCTATTACAGTAGTTATTGCATTCAAGGCCACCGTTCCAGCTAGAATGGTGAGGTGGTTAATGGCATCAAGAGCCCCTAATTTCATCATTCCCTTCTGCACACTGATCCAACTTATTATCTGTGGAATCTGGCTGCTTACCTCTCCACCCTTCATTGATCAAGATACTCATACTGAGCATGGTCACATCATCATTGTGTGCAACATGGGTTCCACAGTTGCCTTCCACACTGTCCTGGGCTACCTCTGCTCCTTAGCACTTGGGAGCTACACCATGGCCTTCTTGTCCAGGAATCTGCCTGACACATTCAATGAGGCCAAGTTCCTGTCATTCAGCATGCAGGTATTCTTCTGTGTTTGGATCACTTTCCTCCCTGTCTACCATAGCACAAAGGGGAAGGTCATGGTGGCTATGGAAGTGTTCTCCATCTTGGCTTCCAGTATAGCACTGCTTGGATTGATTTTTGCCCCCAAGTGCTACATTATTTTGTTAAGGCCAGAAAAAAACTCCAGTCATGGTATCAGGCACAAAAAACATTCAAGAAGGAATATCCATTTAAATTTAGTTTAAAATTAAAATTTATCTATGATAGTAAATTAAATATTATGGTTTAACCAGTTCCACAGTATGCTAAATGTCTGATTCGGGTGTAATATGATATGGTTGTGTATGTTAAAATCTTCTTAATCTAATTGTATTAACCTCTCTTTATACTGAAACCATCAGTTTTATTTTACGTTTTGGACTCCTTATATGTTTTTTGTAACATAGTTTCACTGTGTGCCCTTGTTGGCCTACTGTCCTATAATTATCAGTGTAGCATAAACTGATTGATTTGTTTTCTGACTCCAAATATTCTATTATATTCTACTTTTTAAACTGAACATTGTTAGAGCACAGTGTCTCTCAAAATTCAGTCTAACTTCAGTAAGATTCTTACTTCCATTGATCAGAAAAAACAATTCTATTGTTTCAAAGAACAGTAGAAGTTTCTTCTATTTTAATGTTTGATACATGAGGAAAAATCAAGCATCTTATTCTGGAGAACTACAAAAATATGTCTGGGATGTAACTAGCATTTATTTATAAACTGAGAGCTCAGGAACAGGATGTGCCTGATTGGATGTTTCATCATCTTTTATGTGCAGACTGTATTGGAGAGAGGCATGCAGGTTCAGCTCAGATAAAGAGAGTATTATGCAAGGTGGTTTTCTAAAATTATACAGCAGAGGTAATATAGATGTTATATACTTCATTGAAAAAAGTAAAACTTTTTTAAATTGGTTATTTTATTTATTTACATAAGACATATTGTCCCCCCTTCCCAGATTCCCTTCCACAAATCCTTCCACCTGCTTCTACACTCCTATCCACTCGGGTCTCAAGGCCATAGCATCCCTCTGGATGGGGCATTGAGCTTTAAAAGGACCAAAGGCCTCCTGTCCTGTTGATGTCAGATAAGGCCATCCTCTGCTACATATGCACCTGGAGCCATGGGTCCCTTCCTGTGTACTCTTTGGTTGGTCATTTAGTCCCTGGGAACTCTGAGAGGTCTGGCTTGTTGATATTGTTGTTCTTCCTATGGGGTTGCAAAACCCTTCAGCTCCTTTTGTTCTTCCCCTAAATTCCCCATTGGGATCCCTGTGCTCTGCTGATGGTTGTTGGTTGTGAGCATCCACATCTTTATTAGTTAGGCTCTGGTAAAGTCTCTCAGGAAACCGCTGTGCCAGGCTCCTATCAATAAGTGCTTTGCACCAACAATAATATCTGGATTTGGTGTCTGCAGATGGGTTGCCCATAGTTGGAACAGTTTCTGGATGGCCTTTTCTTCAGACTCTGATCTACTTTTTGTCCCTGCATTTCCTTTACACAGGAGCAAATCTGGGGTAATATCTTGAGTTGCATGGGTGGCAAAATGAATCAAATGAGGGCCATGCCTAACCACTGGATATGGGTTCTACTGGTTGTATCTCCCCTTTGATGGGTATTTTGGTCACTGTTATCCCACTTGGGTTCTGGCAACCTCTTTCTTCCCTGGCATCTGGGACTTTCTAGTTTCTACCCACAGTTTCCTGTCCTCCACTGCTCCACACCTCCATTTAATTTTCTGACCCTCTGTAGTTTCTCCCATCTCTTCTCACACCAGATCCTTACCACTTACTTCCTCTCAATTCTATCTTTCTCACATGTGCCTCCTGCCCTCTAACCCTCATAATTATTTTGTCCCCCCTTCTAAGTAGGACTAAATGATCCAAACTTTGCTCTTTCTTCTTGAGCTTCATATGGTGTGTGAGTTGTATCACTGGTATTCCAAGATTGTTGACCAATATCCACTTCAATGAGTATATATCATATGTGTTTTATTGAGACTAGGTTATTGCACTCAGGATGATATTTCCTGGTTACATTCATTTGCCTGCAAGAACCACAATTTTATTATCCATTTTTCCATTGTGGACATCTGAGACTGTAGTGTCTCTAGTGCTGAGTTGGTGCCTTTCAATTTTTGTTTATTTTTTCCTGAGTGTTTTCACTTCATTGTTTGCTTTGTGATAGAATATTTCTTAATTGCCAGTTTTCTGGGATTTGCTATGTTGATCAATCTGTTTTCAACTTCACACATATCTTTTGGCTTATTTACTGTTCTATTTCTGTGATTAAGGATATTATAAAGCAAATTATTTAATTTGAAGGCATCTTTACATATTTAGATTGCTATTTCACCATGATAATAATGGTAGAAATCACACAGCCATGGCATAGAAACATTCACTGAGAGATTTATATGGTAATCAATAGGTAGACAGCAGAGAGGGAGAGAGAGAGAGAGAGAGAGAGAGAGAGAGAGCTTGCCACATGCTTTTGAAATTTCCATGCTCACTTTCAGAATACAACACACACCCAAAACATAGAAGGGCACAGGTACTCCTGAAAGAATATACGTCCTTACCCAAATAGTACATAATTGTGAAACAAACATTCACCTATATTAGCCTATGGGAGCATCCTTATTCAAACCACCACATATATTGTCTGATCATTAGACCATGTTCACCAGAAAATAAAATGCTTTGATTCATAGATATTTATGGTATACAAATACATGTTAGAGAAATACATAAAACATATTACCACTTCTAAAGAAACTGCAAATTATTTCATCTTAGAGGTCAACATGTGTGTTGTATTCAACATTTCTATCTGATCTTAGACAAGAGTTAGAATATGCTTAGACACAATGTATTTCTGTTGCAGGCAATTCTGCATAATAAGCCCATGCATCTTAAAACCATCTAGCTTCCTTGAGATGGAATTCTGTTATGAAGTTCACTTCCTTCTACCCTTTGTTCTGCCCTTGGTATTCCAAGGGTCAGATTGTTCTTGTGTCATGTTCTGTGTGTTTCTTTGTAATATAGGACTGTTTGCAATATAGATTCTTTTGATTTAGCAACAAATAGGAAAACATGAACACACTCTATTTTGCTTCTTTCATTTCGGCCACTTCATATGTATGGCATACAACCTTAATCTCTGAAAGCATGACTGCCATGAAAAGCAAAGACAAGGTAAAAAGGTAAGGGTGAAAATTACTTTGGAAAATTAAAGTGAAAACTGAATTCTTATTAGGATATTCTTTCAGAGAAGCAAGACAAATATTACAGGAAGGTTTTGCAATGGAATGTAACAATACAATTTTTCATTGTGTATTACATTGTTGAACCAATTAGCTAATGAATGACTAGATGGCAAGAAGTCCTTATATTTAATTGCACTTGCAGACACTACTCATCCAAAAAGTATCAACAAGAATATGCTAGTTAGGTCAAGTTCAAGTTAAAATCTAAAGAAATTAAATTGGATGCAGTGATGTCATATTAGGTTTGAGTAGATAGTACTTTTGACAGTGAATCAAAAGAGACATTGTCACTGTTCAAAACAAATGTGAGAGAGACTCTAATTAGTCATGGGTTTCACCACAGAGCTGCAACATGATGGACATTAGAGTAGGACATGGAAACCAAAGGACAGTGGGAACACAGATGAGGCATCACTTTCCTGCTGTGTCTTGGCCACAGCAAAATATATTCCTTAACCAGTGTGAGAAGTATTTTTAGCTGTGGCCACCCCTTAGATTTTGTCCATTATTTCAAATACATATATCAGCTTTTTTTTTTTTTAAAAAAATAACAATCTCAGAAAAATGGAATGTAAGGGAGGAGGTCACTGTACATTTCTGGAGCTGTGCTCAGGCTCCATTTATAATGACTAGGTACAGTATATAGCAGGTTACTGTAGCTGCATACATAGATATGTAGAAAATTCAGCATGAGGTGGGATAATAAATCCTCCCACACCAAGAAATGAGAAATTTTGGTTCAATGTAACCAAAAAAGACGGCAACACCAAACTATACATCCCAGGGTCTACCATGGACTTTATTTATTGGTATGTGGTGTCAAGGTGGGGTATTGTCTTCAAATATATATATATATATATATATATATATATATATATATATATATATTTGATTTTATATATATATAATCAAATATATATATGATTTAAATAAATTTTATGCAGGTACATATTTTAACAATCTTATACAGAATAACAGCTCCCTATGGTTCTTCAAAATACTTCTTTTGTGGTCCAAAGAGAAGCATATTAAGAGGCTCACCTTCAGATGATCAGAGTTTAATACCCAGGACACAAGCAGTTGGAAGAAGACTCTGAAAACTACCTTCTGATCATACTTACACATTCCCCTCACAAATCAGCAATACTTAATTTCCTGTATATTATAATTTATATTTTATAATATATAATAATATATTATATATTATATTATATATTACATATATTATAATTCATATAAGTTCATAGAAGAAACGACCTGTAATGCTAGTTCTCCCTTTCTTATTTTCTACTCTACTGTATCCTCTCTCTCCTGACCCAATCCACTTCTAATTTCTCCTTCTTTAAATAAAACTTTTTAAAATTACCACTTAGAAAATTACCACATAGAAAATGTTACAATTCAACTGGTCACACGCGAGCTACTTAATCTGTAGATGTTCCACAGAAAACACAGATATCTACATCTTAAAAGCTAGCATCTACATATAGGAGAAAACATGAAAATTGTATTTCTGGATCACCTTACTCTGACTTCTTTCTAGTTCCATCCATTTACCTGCAATAAGGCCAATACCTAAAACCTAAGACATGGATGAATCTCTTAACAAAATATATGCATATACATGTATATAAATGTATATATAGACACCTATGTGTGTATCCTAATAAAGAAACAGCTATATGACATAAACAATCTAACGTGTAATATGTCCTCAAGTGAAACAAAAGAAACAATATAAATCTCACAACTAAGGAAATGTTAGAGTTTATTTATTTATTATTATTACTACTTTTTACATATTCACTTTATAGCTGACTCACTGACTCCCCTTCTCCTCGGAGCAGATGGTGTACCCTGGGTGTCGCCCCACCATGGTACTGCAAGGCTATGTGCTTACTCTTCTATTGAGGCCAGACAAGGCGTCCTAGCTAGAAGAACATATCCCATACACAGGCAACAGTTTTTGGGATAGCCTCTGGCCAGTTGTTTGGGACCCACATGAGGTCCAAGTTGCACATCTGCTACATGTGTGCATGAGTGGTTGGGGGAGGGGGACTAGGTCTAGCCCATGTATATTCTTTGGTTGGTGGTTCAGAATCTGAGAGCCCCAAGATTCCAGGTAATTTTACTCTTAGTCTTTTTTTTTTTTTTTTTTTGAGTTCCTATCTTGTTCAGAGCTCATAACCCTTCCTCCTATTTTTCCATGAGTATCCTCAAGCTACATTTACAATTTGGCTGTGAGTGTCTGTATCTGTTTGATTCTGCTGCTGGGTAGAAAATCTCAGAGGACAACTTGATTCTGTCTGCAAGCACAAAAAAGTGTCATTAATAAATTTAGGGTTTTGTGCTTGCCCATATTATGGGTCTCAAGTTGGATCACTTATACCCATCCCGCACCCAACCAAACCTATCTACCCCTCCTCATCACACTCCACCCTACATGGCCTCCACAATCCCTGGGGCCTCAAGTTACTCTAGGGCTAGTCACATCTTCTCTCACTGAGGCCAAAAAAGTTCTCTGTTGTATATGTGTCAGGGACCTTGGGCTGGCTAGTATATGCTGCCTGCTTTGTGGCTCAGTGTCTGAGAGATCTCAGGTACCCATTTAAGTGGAGATTGGTGGTCTTCCTATGGAGTCGCTTTTCTCCTCAACTTCTTTCAGCCTGTCCCTAATTCAAACACAGGGGTCCCCAACTTCACTCCTATGGTTGTGTGTGAGTATCTGCATCTGTCTCAGTAAGCTGCTTGTTGGGCCTCTAAGAGGACAGCCATGCTAGGCTCCTGTCTGTAAGCACACCATAGCATCAGACAGTGTTAGGCCTTGGCACCTCCCCTTGAGATGAATCCCAAGTTGGGACTGTCACTGGACCTCCTTTCTCTCAGTCTCTTCTCCATTTTGTCCTTGCAGTTCTGTTTACACAGGGACAATTCTGGGTCAGAGTTTTGGACTGTGGGATGAACACCTCATCCCTACACTTGATGTCCTTTCTTTCTACTGAAGGTGGACTATACAAGTTCTATCTCCCAATTGATGAGCATTTCATCTAAGTTCCCTCCCACTGAGTCCTGAGACTCTCTCACCTCCTGGGTCTCTGGTAAATTCTAGAGGATCACACTG
This sequence comes from Arvicanthis niloticus, assembly GCF_011762505.2. Taxonomy (NCBI): domain Eukaryota; kingdom Metazoa; phylum Chordata; class Mammalia; order Rodentia; family Muridae; genus Arvicanthis; species Arvicanthis niloticus. Next base: position 16,780,947 of record NC_047658.1, read on the forward strand.
CATCCCAGTCCCTGAAGTTGTACATTTCTATTTATTCTGCAGGTCCTCAGGGCTCCACTCCTGTTTTTTCACTCCCATTTACCTGATTATGTCCTCATTTTCTCGTCCTGTCTCTTGTCCCACCCAGGATTCTACCTCATCTGCCCTCTGTGACTGATTTTTTTCTCTTTCCCAAGTGGGAGGGAAATATCTTCACTTAGGCCCTTCAGCTTGTTAACATTCTTGATTTCTGTGGATTTTATCCTGGGTAAGCTATAATATTTTTGGATAATATCTACTTATGAGTGAGTACATATCATATATGTACTTTTGTGACTGGATCACCTCACTCAAAATGATATTTTTTAGTTCTATCCATTAGCCTGTAAACTTTATTATGTCCTCTTTCTTAATAGCTGAATAGTATTCCATTGTGTACATGAACCACATTTTTGTATCTCTTCCTCTGTTGTTGAATATCTGGACTGAAAAATAGATCCATATTTGCCACCTTTCACAAATCTCAATCCCAAGTAAATCATAGATCTCAACATAAAACTAAATACATGGAATCTAATAGAAGTGAAAGACGGAAAGAGTTTCATTGGCAAAGGGGATGGTGAGGGGTTGATTTCCTAAATAAAACTTCAGTTGTTCAGGCTCTAACATCAAAAATTGATAAATGGAAACTCATAAAACTGAAGAGCTTCTGTAAGGCAAAACACATAATCTATAGGACAAATTGGCCACCTACAGGATAGGGAAAATCTTGATTAAATCAATATTTAATAAAGGGCTACTATCCAAAATACATCAAGAACTCAAGAAGCTAACATCCAGAAAAAAACCACAAACAATTCAATCAAAAAATGAGGTATAAAGTTAAACACAGAATCTACAACAGAGGAATCTTGAATGGACAAGAAGCACTTAAAGAAATGTTCAAAGTCCTTAATGATCAGCCAAATGAAAATCAAAACAACCCTGAGATTCTACCATATACCAATCAGTATGGCTAAGATCAAAAAAGTACGTGTTGGCAAGGATGTGGAGAAAGAGAATTTTCCTTCATTGCTGATGATATTGCAAACTGGTAAAAACATTCTGGAAATCAATCTGGAGGTTCCTCAGAAAATTGGAAATAGATCTACCAGAAGACCCAGCTATACCACTCTTGGGCATATACACAAAAGATGCCCCACCAGTCCACAGGGGTCCATGCTCCACTATGTTCATAGTGGCCTTAATCCATATTACCCCTCTGTCATATGTAGAATGGTGGAAAATCTTTTCCCAATCCAGAGGCTGTCTTTCTGTCTATTGAGAGTGTCCTTTGCTTAAAGAAGCTTTGAAGTTTCATGAAGTCCCATTTATCAATTCTTGATCTTAGATCAAGAGCCACTGACATTCTGTTAATATAACTGTCTTCTTTACCAATGTATTCAAGGGTATTTCTCAGGTTCTCTTCAATGAGATTTAGTGTATCTGGTTTTATGTTGAGGTCCTTGATCCATTTGGACTTTGTTTTGTGCAAGGGTGATAAATATCGATCAATTTTTATTCTTATACATGTAGATATACAGTTAATCCAGCACATTTTGTTGAAGATGCTTTCTTTTTTTCCATTGCATGGTTTTGGCTTCTTTATAAAAAAAAGTCAAGTGTCTATAGTTGTGTGCACTTATTTCTGGGTCTTTGATTTGATTCCATTGATCAGCATGTCTGCTTGTGTACCAAAACCATGCAGTTTTTTAACACTATTGTCCCGTAGTACAGCTTGAGGTCAACGACAGCAGTTCCTCCCAATTTTCTTTAATTGTTCAGTATTGTTTGGGCTATCCTTTTTTCCCATATGAATTTGATAATGTGTTTTTTAGGTCTATAAAGAGTTCTGCTGCAATACTGATGCATATGCTCAGAATCTGTAGGTTGCTTTTGTTAAGGTGGCCATGCTCACTATGTTAATCTTACCTATCCCTGAGCATCAGAGACCTTCCCATCTTCTGAAAATCTTCTTCTATTTTTTTCTTCAGGTATTCAAAATTATTCTCATACAGATCTTTCAGTTGCTAAGAGTTACACCAAGATACTTTGTATTACTTGTAGCTATTGTAAAGGGTGTTGTTTGCCTAGTTTCATTCTTGGCCCATCTAATATTTGTATAAAAAGGGCTACTAATTTCTTAGAGTTAATTTATATACAGCCACTTTGTCAAAGGTGGTTATCAGCTGTAGAAACTCTCTTGTAGAATATTTGGGGTCACTAATGTATATTATCATATCATCCATGAATTGTGACACATTGACTTCTTCTTTTCTAATTTCTCTTTGCTGATCTCCTTTAGTTGTGTTATCTTTCTGGTTAGAACTTCAAGTCCTCATTGAATAGATAGGGAGAGAGTGGGAAGCCTTGTCTTTTTCCTGATTTTAGTAGAAAAGCTTTAAATTTCTGTTCATTCAGTTTGTTGTTGGCTATTGGTTTCCTGTACATTGCTTTGAATATGCTTAAGTATGTCCCTGTATGCCTAATTTCTCTCATACCTTTAACATGAAGGGGTGTTGAATTTTATCAAAGGTTTTATTCAGCGTTTTATAAAAAAGTCATGTGATTTTTTTTTCTTTTACACAATGAATTTTGTGAGAAATTTTCATATATTGAACCATCCCTGCATCACTGGGATGAATACTAATAAATCTTGATGGGCAATGTCTTTGATGTGTTTCCAGACTTGGTTTGTGAGTATTTCATCAAGTGTTTTTGGCATCAATGTCTGTGCATATCATCTTAATTCTTTTTCTTTCATTTCTCTCTGATTCACAAAGAGTTAACCAGCATAGTCAGAGGCTTACTGACTTGATGCTAGCTGACTTGATACTATACTTGACCTGCACTAGCAATAAATCCTTCTACTTAATCCCTAGCTGTCTTACTTTGATGTGCTAAATGACAGAGACTGCAGTTTTTGGTCTTCTGAACTCAATCCTTTCAGCTACCACTGCAAAGTAACTTAGCCTTAATACAGGTAAATATCTTATTATAGAAAAGTCAATGGTATCTCACAAGACCAAGTCTTGTCCCCAATGATGACCTCCCTGGGCTTACTTCAAGTGTGATCCAAGAAAGCACTGCCTGGCCTGGCTCCTCACAGCAGGAGAATTGGCAGAAACTTTCCATATCATCTTTTTTTTTTTAAATCACACCTATTTTAGTTGGTATAAGGTAAAAATGTTAAAGTATGTAGTGTTTTATTGCTGTGATAACACACCAGGCTCACAAAATCTTGTATTATAAAAGTCTCTAATTGAAGTTGACTTACACCTCAGATTTAATCTAGTGTAATTACAGCAGGAATCGTGGTGGCATGCAGGCAGACATGGTGCTTGAGGAGCCAAGGGTTCTACAGCAGGCAGCAGGAAAGTAATGCCCTACTGAGCCTGGCTTGAATAGGTAAGATCCCAAAGCCCATAAACAGTGTCATACTTCTCCATGAAGGCCACAATTCCTAATATATCTGCTTTCTATTATCCTATGGGGTCATTTTCTTTCAAAGAAGAACATTCTCATGCATTTTTTTTTTTTTTTTTAGCAGATAGAGCTGTCAAACCTTTTAGGGATGCAATGTAAAAACATAGTTCAGTGTATACTTTCTACAATTTGAAAGGTTCACCCTAGCAATGTTTCCTAGGACTGTGCGATATGAAGTCTTAATTGGCCATATTTTATACCCAGGCTCCTAGCAGTGGGACTTGGATATCCTTGGATATCAAGCCAGACACAAAACTTTTAACTTATGATCTGTTATGCATACAAAATGTGTTGTGGTAATGGAGTTGTAGAACTTGTGGGAATGTCTAACCAGTGACTACTCCAATCTGAGACCTACATCATGAGAGGGAGCCCATGTCTCACACTGCCTGATAACTATGAACCAGAGGCAAAACATCCGAGAGACACCAGATTGAACTAAACATGACTGGCAAACATGTCAATGACAAATAATCAGGTATACTCATGAATTTGTCATCAGAGTCACCATCTAGCAATGGAAGCAGACTCAGAGACTCACTGCCAAACACTAGGGTGGCTCTACAGAAGAAGAGGAAGAAGGATTATAGGAGCAAGAGGTATTATGTTCTAAACAAGAACATGTCCCACAGAATCAACTAACCAGGAATCATAGGGGTACACAGAGTCTGAAGTGAAAAATACAAATCCTGTACAGGTGTTTTGAGTTATGTCCTCTAAATATACCTTGTAGTTGTTGGCATTCTTATAGGATTCCTAACATATGGGAATATGTGGTGTCTTTAACTCTTTTGCCTTTATTTTTAGACCCATTTTCTGCCACTGTATTACTTCATCTAGCTTTGATATGAGCATTTGAGCCTGGTCTTATTATATGTTGCTATGCCACGTTCAGGGGATAGCCCTAAAAACCTTGATTTTTTTCTCTGAAGGTAATTGGAGGAAGCATGAATCTAGAAGAGAGTGGAGGCAGTAGGAGGGATTGAAAATTGTGGTTGGGATGTAGTGTATGAAACCAGAAGAAATTTTCTTAGCCTTTTGTGTTTCAACTTTAAAAACTGTTTGATGGTGGGGACATGGGAGTGGGTGGATACATGGGGGCACATCCTCATAGAAGCATGAGGAAGGGGGATGGGTTAGGAGGTTCCTGGGTGGTGGGGGAAAGGGGGGTTAGGGGATTAAAATCTGAAATGTAAATATAATATCCAATAAAAAACTCTGTTTAGTTTTATGTCCCACTTTTAAACTAGAATTTTGTTTACCTCATATTTATATTTCCCAGCCCCTTCTATGTTCTATATATAACCCTCCTGTCTAATGTATAGCTGGTAATGATTTTTCACTTTTTTAATGCTACTTCACCACCTAAAGGATGGGTGCAAATAGCACTTTAGTTTTATGAGGTCCCATTTGTCGATGGTATTTATGTTTGTGCTTGTGCTCTTTTGGTCCTGTTCAGAAATGACTTTCCTACCAATTCAATGATTTCCCCAAAATTCTCTTCTGCTAGTTTTAGGATATCACAATTATGTTGCAGTTCTCATTGATACTTCTGGAAAAGAGTTTTGTACAAGGTGAGGGACAGATCTAGTGGTTTACCTGTTATTGAGTGATCCAGCTCACCCTTACTTGGTCTTCTATTCTCAACTTTCTGTTTGCAAAATCAATGTTGTTAGAGTTTTATTATACTGAGGTTTGTATCTCCTTTATTGGGCTTTCCCTTCCTTAATCCTGTCAGTTTGGGTTTTCTTGAAAAAAATCGACACTCTCTTTTCTCATCAGAGTTTGACTTCCCTATTTAATTGTCCTTGGCTCTGTGTTCTTCATGTACTTTGACTGTATTTACTGTTACTCTTTTGAATTCTTTGTAATTTCTACAAGTATTCACTTTAGGGGGGTCATTTCAATGGGATTTTTAATTTTTGGAGGTGAAATGTTACTTTGTTTTTTCATGTATTCAAAATTTGTTATGTTTAGTAAAAACAATGATATCATTTCTACATTGGAATTCACATATGTTGAATTAGTAGTTTTATTGGGGTAGGTGGTGATTCTTTCACAAATCACCTTTGTTCTTTCTTTAGAAGTGTTTACCTTGTTCAAAATTGGGAAACTCAAAGAAGTCTTATGAAGATTAAAACAATTTAGTATTTTTACCTTTTGTATGTTGGCAGTATTCCCACATGTAAGCTTGTGCAAATGATGCATGCTTGTTGCTTGCTAAGACCAGATATAGGCATTGTATTTCCTAAACCTGGAGATACCAATGATTCTGAGTTACAATTTTAGTGCTGGAAATAGAACCCAAGTGTTCTGAAAGAGCAGCGAGTAGCTTTATATGCTGAGCCACATCTTCATCTATAAGGTTGGGGCCTTGATTTACTGTGTCTACTAGTATTTTAGGATACAGACTGAATTCAGGTCTTCGTTTTCATGGCTTCTGCCTCTGTCTTATAAGAGTTAGATAAATAAGAATCTTCATAAGGTTTTCTCTGACAGTGGGAAGTGGTTCTGTGTCTCAAATGTGGATAGAGCAACTAAAGAATGCTAGTAAGGCATTGTGTATTTATCTTTAACTCTGTGTCATATATGGTGACTACAGATTTTCTACATTTGCCAGTTGGAATATCTACATGGTGTATCTTTATAAAAGATTATAATAAACCAAGAAAAATACAGGCTTAGAGGAAGTATAAATTATTTTACTCTCATAACTCAGAAATACATATATTTATATATATTATGTAATATATATAATATATACATATTTATATATGTAGATATATATATATAGATTATATCTATATATATAATATATAGATATAGATATGGATAAGCATAGTGTTAACATACACTGTTCTTGCTATAAATAAGCACATGAGGATCAGGGCTGCACAGTTGCACCTTAAAAGTCAGGACATGAACCCATCCTTCACAGGCAATCTCATCAATTTACTAACTAATTCACTTTCTTTTAATGTTTATTCTTAAATACCTAAAACAAGCTAGTTTTTTATTCTTCTTAGATTATGATGTCAATGTCAGTATTGAAGAGACTACATTTTCATAATCGCTAATGCCAAGAAAAAAAGATTTTATTGATACCCAGTCCAGTTTCCAGGAAAATTCTCCAATCCCATGTGATTAAGTCTTATGGTTATCCCTCATCCAAAAATCTTGTTGATGAATTTGTCAATGTACTTCCTGTTCTACAGATTTAGTACTCAGTTACAAAAGGAGGAGCATGTTTGCATTGAGTCACACATAAGCTTGCACTATCACCCGTGATTGCCCTGAACTCTGACTTGCTGAGCAGCAAGTTTCCCTGTTCCTGTTCATTGCCTCTAGTCTTATAATAGACAGAGTATGAAAATGACTTTGGGCTAGGATAGGGAAGTAGGCTCAGATACTTTGGTCATCCTAATATGCCTTTAGAAACAGTGATCACAGGAGTGTTCATGTAACTGGGTTTAATGCTTTCCTTTTTCTTTGACTATTTGTGTTTATTTTATTGCTTGTTCCTCGACTATTTGCATCTATTGTATTGCTAGACCATAAACCTAGAAATTACCTTTTTATATGCATGTAATCAAAATGGCATAAAAGCATAAAGGAAAAGTGTGTATAGGATAGTGGGTTCTAGGGAGGGATGGGGAAAGGGGATGACATCTGTGTTGTAAATAAATAAGATATACAATAAAAAAGAAAAAATAATAGACAGTTTATGTCTTCTATGTATTCATTGCATATTGTTAATCTAAAACAAAAAGAAGTCCCAACAAGCTACAGTGTGATGAGTTAACATTATTCATGATAGCACTTTTATTTTTGTTTCATTTGCAATTTTGTTCACCCTATTCTCCCATCTTATATAGGAAAGTCAACATTTTGGGGGGCATGCTCTCATTACAATATCACAATACATAGTCCATTCACTGTCCAAAACTGCTGGTGGCTAGAAATAGAGCCCCACTGAAACTGCTTCCCTCAGTACCTTAGGTGAAAGGACACAATGTGGAGCCTTTAAATTATCATATATTTTACATAAATGAGAAACAACCTGCTGTTTTCAGAGCATGGAAGCAGTGTGTGAACATACTGCTCTAGATGCAGGAATGGATCACCATGACACCACTACTCAAGATTAACCTTGGATTGAAGAAAAGGGTAGGAGTAGAGAAGTTTAACTCTGAGAATATAAACAGGAGACTTGATTTTTCACATTGATATTAGGTATATAATTTGGAAGTGAGAAATGCAGCAGGACTATTAACTTTTGCAAAGTGAGAAATAAATTGGTTGTGTTGGATGCAGACATCATATTTTTCTGCAGATAAAAATATATCATAGAAAAAATTCTGAGACAGGAGTTCATAAGTAGGAAAAGTAAAATCCAAAAGTTGTCTTTTGTTTGTGATAGCATGGGCCAGTGATTTGTCCTGTGCATGACTAGTCGACATGTTCAGATGTTTTTTCAATCCATCCAACATTGCAACCTCTGATGCAGCATGATTTCCTCAGCCAAAAGTGTTGTATTAAAAGTTTTGAACTTGGCCAAAACAGCCCAGTAGGAAGTTGATCCTTTAGCTCCTGTTGTCTTCTAGGCTAAAATAATGGTGCCCCTGGCTAGAGTAGAAGATCCAAAGCATATTATCTGACTTGTTTTTTTATGCAGAACACAGGGCCTCAGATGTAGAGCCTAAGGGAAGAAAGAATTCCACAACTCTCATTGGTAGTGGAAGTGTCCTGAAGAACTTGTGGGTGATTAACATCACAGAAGTACTCATTAACAGTAAAGTGCAAAATGTTCACAAACTCATGAACTAAATATATATCTACTGGACATCATTGGATATGTATTAATCAGTCTTATGGCTGGGCAGATATACATGTTAATAAGATGTTCTGGATTTTTACCTTTAGACTCCTGTGCATTTCCAAGTTTGTTTGTGCCTTTACTGACAATGAATGCTATGTAACAAGCAAGGAATATTTTTACCACCAAGGAGATGTGACAATTGGTGCATTTTTCCCTCTTCATAATTTTTACATAGGCAACAAACTTCCTGGTAAATATTTGCCATACAGTTATCAAGATTCTGATGTACAGTAAGTATAATTATTTAATCAAATATTTCAGTATTCCTATGATTTGTTGGACGTAGGGATTAAATTTCCTTTAGTTTTTCACAATTCTTTTTTTCCCATTCTCAAATGTATTCAATTATATTTTTTTGTGTACTTCTTTTCTTCTTCATGTGGAAAAGTGATAAATTTGATGTTATTCATTTTGCTTTCCCCGTTGTTATTTAATATCCATGATCTTTGGTTTGTCATTCATGTAACACCAGATAATTTGAATATCATCAGAGTTATCATTTCAGAACCTGGATACATTATTCTAAGTTTGACTTTGATCTTCTGGGTTTTCTTGAAGTCCAGATATACTCTATACTTTCCTCAGGAAGAGATAATGTAACTGAGTGAAGAGAGTCCTGAGTGTGTAGAATGTTGCTAGAGTGACAAGTACTGACTATGTTACAAACAGCTGATTTAGGAAGAAGACGGTCACCACTAAAATTCGCAAGCATTTTTTTGCTCTAGATATGCCTTTGTCTATTTTTTCTTTTTTTCATACCAATTGGTTTTTTGTTTTGTTATTTTGTCTTAAACTTTTAAATTCTTAGGCAGATTTTAAATGCTTATCTGCTTGCTATATATGTTTCTATTGCGTTTTCTCCTTTATGTTTGTGCGCCCCCAAAATACTCTATCTGGGAAGATGGCCACTTAAGGGCATTTCAAGCTTTTCTGAAATTTGAAATATTTAGAAATAACCTCAGAAAAGTCTGAATTTTTAGGAAAGCAATAACAATTAAGTTTTTCTCTTTATAGAGGAGATAAAGTGTGCTTATCTAAAGAATATATCCAGAATCTCTATGAATCAGTGGGAAAGACCAGGAAGCAGAAAAATAGAGCTTGTAAATGTCTGTGAAGATATGAGAAAATCAGTAGGAAGAAAACAAATAAAAAGAAAGAAAGAAAACATAATTAGGAATGTGAATTGTGGTCCGTGTGACATTGTTCTGTAACTGTTAAATCCTTGGTGGGGCATTAAGTAAAAAAAAAAAAAGAAAGTAGTAGAAGAAATATGTGCAGAAGTAAAAAAAAAATCATAAGATATTTGGGTTCTTGATGTATTTCGTTTGAGACTAACACAGCTAAGATGGCCACAGATACAAAATTTTATGTCTATATGCCACAATTCGTATCTCAATGAGGTAACTCATGATAGACTCAATTGCTTAAGGATCACATCCTAAATAACATCACAAATATGTGTTATATGCCTAGCAGCCTAGGGACATTGGATGCTGGGTGAAGCTCCTTCTATTTCATTATATTAAGGTTCCTTATTCCTCTCCTTTTTTCTCTACCTTCAGCAGCCCAGGCACCAATGTACATGTGCATGTGGTGCTTTGTACATAATGCAGCCACAGTCCCACATGTGCAAACTGTGTACTTTCAGGTCTATGAGCCATAAGGAGTTGCCTTTTTCATAATGAATGAAATGATGGTATCCTATTAAAATTATTCATTTTTATAGTAAAATTTTACATAGTTGGAAATAAAATAAAAGTAGTTCATTATTGGAAAAGAGTATTTTCACTATAAAATATTAACAATCTTTTCTTATACACTTAACAGACATATTTTTTCTGTATAGACTTATATTTGTATTATATTTTCCCAAGTAATACACTAGAAAAATGGAGCTCCTGCAAGTTTACTAGGACATTGCTCTGGTGTCTATTAGTGATCTTAGATTGATTTGTCCATTTTATTTTTCTGCATTTTAGCAGTGAAAAGAGGTCTATCCCTAAATATACCTTGATCCTGAGCATATTTCTCCACTCTTGTCTGTGGCTGTATGATTGGGGTTTCTATTTCCATGCATTGCATTCCTGTAATCTTTTCTTCATACACAGTCAGAATCACCGTTGACTATTCTTTAAATCCTTCCATGAAGGTCTATCATGTATTGGGGCTCTTTTTATATATTTGAGAAGTACAACTGTGGTGTCTGCTTTATTGTATTCACAGATATTTTCTTATCTACACTTTATTCTTTAACTGGCACTTGGGGATTTTTTTGCTATCTCCCTTTTCCTGTGGCTGATTTATAAAGAAGGTGTGTTATACAAAGATAATTTACAGCACAGCTGGAAACACAAACACAAGCAGCCCTTCATGTGTGTACCACCCTCTCTGATGTAAGAGATTTTGCCATGGTTTGCATAGGTGAGTGCTGATAGCAGTCATTATCAGCACTGTGGAGAGTTTTCTACCATTTACCTCAAACTATCACTTGCAGAAATAAATTTAGAATATAGAAATAGATGTTGAAAATATCTAGACCATTATAGGTTAATTTTCTTTTAAAATAACTTATTAAAAATCATTTAATTGTATGATGTTTCAACTTTATTTGCTCTAATTGAATTAGTAAATAATTCATAAAGTATTCTCTAACTTTCAATGTAAGTTATTTGATGTAAACATTTAAAAATAATATGAGAAATTACTCAGAATTCTACCCTTTTCTGCAGGTTTTTCCTGCATGTTCTGTTACTATTATTATTCTCATAATAATCTTGTAAATGACCTCTTAGTATGATTATTTTTGAGTTTTCATTAGCTTATACTTTTATTAAAGTATAATTACAAATTTCTTACCAGTTTGTCATTTTGTCTAAAACATTTGTAGGTTTTTTAAATTTCATATTTCTTGGTGTACTGGTTAGTTTTATGTCAATTTGACACAAACTATAATCACTAGAGAAGAGGAAGAATCAATTTAGTAATTGTCTCAAATAAGATGAGGCCTAGACAGGCCTACAGGGCATTTTCTTAATCATTCCTTCATGTTGAAAGGACTAGTCCATTGTGGGTGGTGTGCTATCTCTGCAAATGTGGCCCTGGGTTCCATGAGAAAGAAAACTGAGAAAGGCATGATGAGTAAGCCAATAAATGGCATTTGCTCCATGGCCAGTGTATCATTTCCTGTGTGCAGTCCCACCCTACTTTACAACCTTTCTTGACTTCCACCAATAAAGAACAGCAATGAAGCGTAAACTAAATATGCTTCCAAGTTTTGTATCAAATTGTGACATAAAAAATCATCTGAAAGGGGGAACATCAGTCAATATGTCCCCATAAGAGTAGGTTGTAGGAAAACCTGTAATGGTATTGCTTAGCCCTTTGTGGGTGAAGCCATTTTGGGGCTGGTAATCATGAGGTCCATAAGGAAGCAGACAGAGAATTACATTATGAGAAAGCCAGTAAGTACAACCCCTCTGTGGCCTCTGGATCATCTCCTGCCTCCACATTTTAGCCCTGTTTGATATTCTGTCCTGATGTCTTTCAATGATGGACAATGATGTGGAGGTAACCACCTAATAAAAACTTTCCTCCCCATCTTGCTTTTGGTCATGGTGTTTCATCACACCAACTGTAATCATAATAAGAAACCAAATAATCTTTTCCTCCTTATTTCTCTTTTGGTCGTGGCTTTTCATCCAATAAATAATAATTCTAACTAAAACACTTTGTTTAATCTTTAAAAAAAATTAGTGTGTGTGGGGTTGTGTGAGGTCAGGGGATGCTTCATATGTTATTTCAGTGCTTTTTTTTTTTTTTGCTTCTGTTAATTTTTATTTTGAATTAGAGTTTCTATAACTTGTATAGTACTGGCAGTCCTAAAACTTAGTATATAGATCAGACTTGCAGTTACCTGTGTGCCTCTGCCAACTGAGAGCTGGGACTGAAAGCACGTGCTTCTCTTCCCAATAAAATAATTTTAATTCTCTCTTTCTTTATTTCTTTGCTTGTTTCTTTTTTCTTTTTTTCCTTGACATATGGATTGTGTAGCCCTGGCTGTCCTAAAACTCTCTATGTACAACAGGATAACCTTGAAATCAGAAATCTACATCTGTTTGCTTCTTGGGCAGTAGTATTATTGGTGTGTACCATCAAACCCAGGTTCCCTCTTTTGAAATAACAGTTTGTTTCCTTTATCAATTTTTCGATTCATTTTCTAAATGTGCAAACACACACACACAAGAAAAAGAGAAAGACAGAGACAGAGAGACAAAGAACATGCATCTTCAAGGTTAGTAATATGGGTGAAAAAAGAAAAATGCGAAAAAAAATTAATCTGGTCATTATAAGAAAATTAAAATACATAAAATGAATGTTTAAAAAATCTATGTAATACATAACTCACTGAATTAATAAAGTGATAAATATCAACTAAAATGTGTTGAATTTAAAGTTTTAATTATCATATATGAATTGTAAATACTTATGAAATACCACATTTCCTCAAAATATGAATCTAAAATAATTCTTTTTTTTGAACTTTAATTTTTTACTGGATATTTTATTTACATTTCAGATGCCATACCCTTTCCCCATTTCCCCTCCTTAGAAAACCCTTATCCCATGCCCCCACTTTCCTTTTTGCTTTTATACATTTTAAAAAAAATGTTTGTTTGTTTGTTTGTTTGTTTGTTTGTTTAGCTAGAATCTTTTTGTATTGGATATTATATTTACACTTCAGATGCCATCCTCTTTCCCCCTTCCCCCCTTAGAAAACCCCTATCCCATGCCCCCTTTCCTTTTTGCATTTATATACTTTTTTAAAAAAATGTTATTCAAAGGGTTTATAAGTTTGGTAATGCTCAATCAGAGTTGTAACCCACTACCCCACCTAGATATATCAACTATCTTTGACTGGTGGAGACACATGAACATCTGCCTTCCTGTCTCCCCCCTCTTTCTCTCTCTTTCTCTCCTTCATCACTTTCTCCTCCTCTCCTTACTCCTTCTCTTCCTCTCAGTACTCCTCCCACCTTATCTCCTCCTACATATCACCCATCATTTATTTTTAAAGTTTTAAAATAAAACTTTTCTCTCAAAATACAATTAAAGCATAATTATGCCAATTTGTACCAGTGAGGTACGAGATAGTCCTAATACCCAGTCCATCATTTTGTTGACTAACCAGAACCTCTGTCATCTATCCTAAATAAAACACTTAGTTCTGAACCTAGCTTTTCCCTTGGCTTTAGAATGAAAGTCAGCTGAAAACCATCCACTCAAATCTGTTCTTTCAAGGTAAATAGCCAGGATTGGCTATGAGACTATAATTTTTCAACCCCATCAGAAATCCAGAATGACTGAGTTAACTAAAATTGTGGGAAGCACAAAGCATAGCTTCTAAACCTTAGCCAATTTATAGAGACCTCTGAACACCTGGATACTCCCTCTACTACAAAACGTTGGAGCATCTGTTCTTCTACCTTCTGGCCCAGACCTTAGTGCTGCAGAATTATTAAGGGCTGATTACTCTGTCTAAGCAGATATAATCATTCGACTATTCTGCAAGTGTGTCCTTTTCTGGACAGTAATTTGTCTGTAGATGGAAAGAGACAATTCTTGTCTAATGTCTGTCTCACCACAACTGGAGTAACTCCAAAGATGCTTAATTTCTTTTTAGAACCCAAGACAGGAAGCTGTCAGGAACAGACAGGTCTCTAATAAAAATGAACATTAATACAGAAGTGTTTGTAATGTCAATTCTGTGGACTTCTGACATTTTGAAAACTAACTATCCATGTAAGGTAACCTGGACTGTTGTCTGTTAACTCCACTCAGCTATTTCTAAATAAAACATAGAAAACACCTTAACAATAAACTCCAAGCCATGAATTTGCTATAGTCCCTTACCTCACAGGCTAACCATCTCAAATCTGTTAAAAAAAGTTAAAGAAGGACTGGGTCTAAGCCTTGTATTCCTAAATGTGTTATACTGGTACAATGCCCACGAGAGTAACAATATTCATCTCACTTTTATATCAATAAGAAGCCCGTACCAATGAAAACCTTAAACTTTGTAATCAAAGTAAATTGGTGCCATTTAAGAAATTATATCTTCATCTTGATAATAATTGTACAGATTTCTACCAATAGGTTATGGCTATCCAATAAATCCTAGCTAATCCTCTCTATTCCCACAAAACCACTACTTTTCCCTAGAAAGACAGCCCAACGTTTACCACCTTAGTCCCCAAGCCCAGGGAATAGGGGCTCTGACTCTTCATTAACTTCTTCAAGCTGATTATGGGCATTGAGATATTAGAAGAGGAGTGGGGGGAAGAGTAAATTGATAAGTCTCTGATGCTCTAATTCTTGGAAAGAAAGACTCTATTTCCCTCTCACTGCTTTATGTTGGGTAGCTTGGAGCCTCTATGCTGCTTCATCATAAAATACATAGTGGTGATTGCACTGAATAATGTGCTTGTAAGACTTTGCTTACATGTATAAAATTATTAAAATGATACATATCATATTTATATATGTTTGCATTTAAATCTATACTGTCTACAGACTAAAAACTATATTGATGTTTCTTGTTTCTTACAATTCTGACAAAATGCTCATCCATTAGACATAATTTTTCTATTTTACTTTTGCCTTGAAAAGCATTTAATTCTTTACTAGTTTCACAGAAAATATTTTGACCATATTCACCCACACCACTCCATCTTCTTATATCCTCTCTTTTGATCCTTATCCTTTTACCAAAGAAACTTGTTTCTTTCACTTTCCAGTCAAATATACTTTGTGTTCTATAAGTACCATTGTCACTGGAACCTTGTTTTGAGTATGTCACAGCAGTAAAGGAATACACTATCAAACCAAGTAACTATCAAATCTCTATAGTATCTTGGCTCAGGATGACATTTCATGCCTATATCCTCCATGTTGGTATTTTGTCTTGTTTGAGCATACATGGTCTTGTACATGCTTTCATAATCATGCTGGGTCTAAATGTACAACTCTTGTGGACTAAAAATATTGTTTCCTTGAGATTATCCACAGCCTCTGGTCTTTACAATCTTCCCATAACTTTTCTGCCATGACCACTCATCATTGTTGGTAGGGATATGATATCTAACCCAAATTTATGAACTAGCACCATATAGTCTATTATTATCTATACCATGATCAGTCATTGGTTTATGTATTATTTGCCATTTACTGTAAAAAGAATCTATGTGGAAGACTGATGGATGCACTAATCCAAGGATACATCAATAAATCATTTGTGTTTGATTTTGTACTTTAGCATAATAAGACTATTAAGCTATTCCTGTGGGTCTATGAATTACCTTATCACAGAGTCTTGCCATCTTCATAGTGTAATGCTGGAAATGTTTTCTGTACTATAAAATGTGCCTTATATTAAATCAGACAAAGGTTGGATCCATATGTAACATGTGTGCCCATTTTAGTACCAGTTGGCATATCAGATAAACCCAGTCATTACTGTATCCCTCATAATTTAAAGCTGAGTGAGAATGATGATTATTTTATTTTCCTTGGTAGCATGCATAGCATCTTGCAGAACTATGAAATCTAGCCAGGAGAAATAAAGTAAGTGATTAACTGCATGATTTCTCCATCTTTTCTGGTTCAAATATGTAGGGTCCTCAGCAATGGCTTCTTTCCATTAAGTTCTACAGGATCCAATCTTTGGTCTTCCTGATATATATTCTAGATAAACAGTAAGAAAAATGTATGATATTTGATTTTCTTAATGTGACACAGAATGGCTATTCTAATTGTATAGAAGTTCATTGAGAGGTACAGACTTAAATGTGGTTAATTTTGGTTTCAATTGTTTTTCATTTGAGAATTCTTTTTGAGTATTATTATTTAATCATTTTTTACAGTCCAGGCTTCATTCCCTTCCTAGTTTGTTCCCCAACCACTCCCTATCTCATATGTCTTCCTCCAACTGTATTCAAGAGAATATCCCCACCCACACCCAACCCCACCAGACCTCCCCACTCCCTGCAGCCTCAAGTCTCTCAAGAGTTAGATGCATCTTCCCTCACTGAATCCAGACCAGGCAGTCCTCTGTTCTATATGTGCTAGGGGCCTCATATTGTCAGGTACATACTGCTTGTTTGGTGGATTAGTGTCTAAAAAATCTATGGGGTCCAGGTTTGTTGAGACTGCTGGTCTTTCAATGGTGGCACCATTTTCCTCAGCTTCCTCAATAATACATTTTTACTTAAAATGTTTTCATAGTCACTCTTTGCCTTCTTATTTTAGTATTTCTTGTCTCTGATTCTCTTTATGAATTCTGTGGTTGCTATGATTTCATCATAATAAACACAAGTGCATCCTTACATATTTGTTTTAAATTATGATATACATGAAGCCTTTTGTTTTATTTTGTTTGATGTTCTAGAAAAATCCACTTGGTTTAAAAGAGACACACCTCGGGTCATGCAATCTATAAATTTCAGCAGTTTCTCAGAAAAGGAGTATAGAGGAGGAAGGAACAAAGACAATATTGTTTGTGCCATCACGCATCATTCATGTCAGATATGTGGCTTACTAGAAGCTATATGAATGGAAAAAAAGAAATTTTAGAAAAGCCATACAGAAGTACAAAATATCATAGATGCAAACATTCACTGAAGCACAAAAGAAAAAGACAAAAACAAAAATTAAAATAATATGTATCTAAAATGCCAGAATTCTGCAGAAAACTTCTACATCTTAAGATGCTGTGTTCCTTTTTTATTCAAGTACATTTAGTGGAGAAACATTCTCCTGCCATATATATATATATATATATATATATATATATATATATATATATACATATATGTCTGTATATGTATATATGTGTGTGTTTGTGTGTGTATGTTTATATGATGTATATGTATATGATGAATATGTATCATAATGCTGCTTTTCTTTTGAAATTGTGACAATGTCTTATGAAATATTTTTTATCCAACTGAAGAACAACTTACTAAATATAATCTTAAAGTACACTTCATTCAGAACAGCATACTTTTACACTAAAATTAAATATTCTTTCTTTCTGTGTGGGTCTTTGGCATCATTAAAGGTATTTTTTTTTCTCTTATCACATTATTATTAGACAAATCAACAGTTGCCTAACAAGGTAAACTACTTTAAGTGCACATTTGAGGACCTGAATTCAGACCTCCCAAAGATCATAAATATACTCTTATATTCTAATGATCATATGGAGGATACAACAGGGAGAGGTGACTCCCTGCAAGTTTGCTAGCTGGAGTGCCAGGCTTATGTGCTGAAAACAATAAAGGAACTGTGAAGTCATTTGGCATGGTACTTTTTCTTCTCTGCAGCACCGGGGAAGGAGAGGCAGAAATTCTTCATGATTTTGAGGTCAAATTTGTTTATAGAATATGTTCCAGGCCAGCCAAGGCAACTGTGGAAAAAAAAAAACCTTGCAGGGGAGGGAGTCCTGCAGCAGGGTCCCAAAGGGGTCCAGCAGCGGGGTCCCGGCGGGCTTTCCACACTGCCGGTGGAGGAAGGTCCCACATTCACACAGCCGTTGCCAGCTGGTGGCTGTAGTTTAAGGTTCTAGGGTTCCAAAGGCTGTGAACCTGGCGGTGGCAGACCCAGGCAACACATAGAGTCTGGTTTTCCAAAGCTTTTATTGTTCATGGCATGGTGAGTGGGTGTAGATGGTGCACGCTCCCCCAAAGGCATGCTCACACCACACCCAGTGGACTCAGTGAGGCTCACACTTGGGCAGGGAGTGAACTCAGCTTGATTTTAGCAGGAGTGGGTGCAGGACTCTCTGGTGAGAATCTCCGTTCTGGGCCCCAGCCATGGGAGTTGGGTGCGCGGCAGGACTGAGACTATAGGGGCTCATGGCAACAGGTCCATGCACTGAGATTGGCCACCATCTGGGGTCTCAGGACGCTAGCAAGATGGAGGCGGGGAATGCGTGGGGTGGGAGAGCCCTGGTACCACACCTTGCAGGAAGTATACTTGCTTAGCAGACTCAGCCAAGATGGTTCTTGTAGACTCATGGGTGTTCGTGCCCCACATTGGTGGCACCAGCTGAGGAAAAAAAAAACCTCGTGGGGGAGGGAGTCCAGTGGTGGGGTCCCATGGCGGTCCAGCAGTGGGGTCCCGGCGGGCTTTCCACACCACCAGCAGAGGAAGGTCCCACATTCACACAGCCTCCGTGAGCTGGCGGCTGTAGTTTAAGGTTCCAGGGTTCCAAAGGCTGGGCACCTGGCAGTGGCAGGCCCAGGCAACACGTGGAGTCTGGTTTTCCAAAGCTTTTATAGTTCATGGCATGGTGAGTGGGTGTAGATGGTGCACACTCCCCCAAAAGCCAGGCTCCCCTGGCTTTTTATAGGGAGGGGGAAGAGGGAGGGAATAACTTAATTAGCTATGCCCCCGGCCTTTAGATAACTCATTAATATTTAATCTCTGAAGGTGGAGACCTGTTAATCATGCCCTCTACCTGCATCTTACGTGATTGATGGTTCAGGTTAAATGGCCAAGGCCCGACGGGCAACATGGTCAGACTCTGTCTCAATCAATTAAGTAAGTTGGTCAGTGAGGCAATAATTTAAAAAAATGATTAAAAGACCCAAGATGAAACCATGTGAACAGCCTGTACTGACCTAGAATGTCCTCTGCCTTGCACACATAGATCATCAAACTGATGAAACTATACCTGCACAAAACCTCACATCTACAGAAGTGATACACATAACTCATAAATACACACAAAGGTGAAATAAATTTGGGAGTGGTTTCACATAAATTAATCCCATCAATAGAGAGGTAGAGCCAGAAAGATTCTCATTAATTCCACATCAGCCAGTTCTACATAGTGTGTTTCAAACTGCCCTAATAAAAAAACATAAATGACACTTGTGGCAATATATTATTTGAATTAATTTTGTGCTAATTTCAAGGTAGATATTGTCACAGAAATGTGGGCGATTGGATCAAAATATATTGTCCTTTCATAATTGTAGAGACTTAAAAGCCAAGATCCAAACAATAAGAATTCTGATTTTTTCAAAACCCAGTTCATGAAAAGTTTTTTATCTTTTATACACATTAAAGATAAATAAAACAACAAAATGATGAATTAGAGTCATAGAAACCATAATTGATGAATGTAGGAGATTACTGCTTTCACCTGCTTAAAATGCCTATTCTAATTCCAGTCATTCACAAGAAGATATAATAGTGAATTTACAGAAACTTTGCCATTTACATCATGAATCCACTGCAATAAATAGAAAACTTGTATGGTATATGGCTTCCTTATGTGTAACTTTGTGAAATCTGTGCAGGTATAAGTTTAAGAACTACCAGTTTGTTCTGGCTCTTATGTTTGCCATTGAGGAGATCAACAGAAACCCTCATCTTCTACCCAATACAACTCTTGGATATGATATCTATAATGTTCCATATACTGAAAAAAATATTCTTTATAGAGCATTTCTTTGGCGCACAGGGATGACCAATCCCCTTCCTAATTGTGACTGTGGACACAACAGAAAGTCACCTGCTGTAATCACAGGACCATCATGGTCAGCATCTGCCCACATTGGAACACTACTACAACTCTATAAAATACCTCAGGTGAGGAATGAGATGTGAGAACTAGGAGACATGTATCCTTTGTTGATATTATAGATGTCTATAAATATAAAATAGGGGCACTGGAGTTAGTCACCTATCAAAGAAATGTAAGATGATACTTTATATTAGATCGATATTTCAATTACTTAAAATAGAATGAAAAGAGAAGAAAGATCAGCTATGTTATTGGATCTAAAGACCAATAGCTTAGCAATTTTTGTAGAAAAAATGTAATGGGTTTACAGGACAAGTCCATCTTCATCTTGACTGTTTACATCTGTTGATTTCAATCTGGGATTGTGTCTAATGCCACTGTATTTTGCTATCTCTTCAGGTCACTTTTGGACCTTTTGACTCTATCTTGGATGACCGAGGTCAGTTTAATTCTCTCTATCAGATAGCTCCCAAGGACACATCTTTGACTTTAGCCATAGTCTTTTTGATGCTTCATTTCAGTTGGTCCTGGGTTGGTGTGATCCTCCCAGATGACCACAGAGGGACTCAGATTCTATCAGACTTGAGAGAAAATATGGAGAACAATGGCATCTGCATAGCCTTTTTGAAAATGATCTCTGGCACATGGAATGCATTTTCCAATGCATTATGGAAAAATATAGAGAAGACTGAGGAATCATCAGCAAATGTCATAGTTATTTATGGAGACATTATTTCTGTACAGGGTTTAATGCAACATATTGCACAAGTGTTAGTGACATGGAAAGTCTGGGTCTTGAATTCTTCATGGGATGTTGAGAGCCACTCTGATTATTTTATGGTTGAGTCATTCCATGGGAGTCTTGTTTTTTCACACCACCATGAAGAGGTGGTTGAGTTCATGAATTTTGTTCAAACAGTTAATCCCTACAAATACCCTGAGGACAATTATCTTCCTAAGTTTTGGCGTTTGTTTTTCAAGTGCTCATTTTCAAAGTTTGATTGTCAACTTTTGGAGAACTGCCAACCCAATGCTTCTTTGGATTTACTTCCCAGACACCTTTTTGACCCATCCATGGGTGAAGAAGGCTACAATATATACAATGCTGTGTATGCTGTGGTCTATAGTCTCCATGAGATGCATCTTCAACAAATACAGATACAACCATATGCCAATGGAGAAGAAATGGTATTCTCCCCATGGCAGGTAATATCCCTTGCTGTGTTTTATTATGTCAGCAATGTGGTATTTTTATTATTTCTTAAGGGATTCAAATTGAGCATCATATGTTTTAGAGGATGCTGTCAATAAGCAAAGGAGAGAATAGTGTTTCTCTCTCTGGAGGTCAATGTTAAATCCCGAGTAAGTGTTCTTTATGGAGTGCCAGAAACAAGAAAAATAAATGAAATTAATAGTGAATTAATGTAACACATTGCCTCATAGTTTTTTTCATAATATCTTCAATGTAAAAACTTGAGATTTCCCATATACATTTCTCAGAGCAGAGGATGGAGCAGTACATCTTTAGGTGATAAAATTCTCCTGAGAACTACCCCAAGGTTATAAATGAAGGATCACTTTAAAGTGTACTTCAGATTTTGAGGCCCCCATTTTAAGGACAGAAACTCTAAATATATTCCCAAAGTGAATATGTGGGTTTAGCTTATCAAAGCAATATGAATTAGCTCAATTCATGTAAATTTGTGTCTTGGTATTTTAGCTGTGTTTAGTTCAAAAAATATCTTGTCCAGAATGAGACTTTTGAAATTTAAAGCATTTCAATCCAAGTGTCTTTCATTTACTCAGCATATTTGATGGCTTCTTTATGGATGCTTCCTATCACATGGGCTTAAAAGAATTGAGGGCCAGGGACGAACAGTGAGGGTTGTTAGTGTTCCTCAGGAGCGGAAAATATGTCATTAAAGAGAAGACCCTGGCATGGTTGTCAGGGAAATAAAAAAAGCTCTGTATAACAAGAAGTCAGGTTGGTTCTTTATTTATACAGGTCCCATAGAAGAAAGATAGCCTAATGTTTATCTAAGAAATACAGAAAATATTATTATTTTCTACAGGCATTTTAAATTTTTTATTACATCTCTTGAATTAGAAGTTGAATCAATTGTGTAAATTTAACACATTTTTTGTATCCATTTCTCTGTTTAAGGGCATCTGTTTTTTTTCCAGCTTCTGGCTATTATAAATAAGGCTGCTATAAACATATTGGGTATGTGTTCTTGTTATAGGTTGAAGCTACTTCTGGGTATATTTCCAGGAGTGTTAGAGCTGGGTCCTCAGGTAATGCCATGTCAAATTTCTGAAGAAACACCGACATATTTCCAGAGTGGTTGTACCAGTTTACAATCCCACCAACAATGTTGGACTGTTCCTCTTTCTCTACATCCTCGCCAGCATCTGCTGTCACCTGAGGTTTTGACCTTGGCCATTCTGACTAGTTTGAGGTGGAATCTCAGGGTTGTTTTGAGTTACATTTCCCTGATGACTAGGAATATTGAACATTTCCTTTAGGTGCTCTTGGGCGATTAGAATTTCCTCAGTTGAGAATTCTTTGTTTAGCTCTGTACCCCATTTTTAATAGGGTTATTTTGTTGTCTGGAGTCTAATTTCTTGAGTTATTTGTATATATTGGATATTAGCCCTCTATTGGATGTAGGATTAGTAAAGATCTTTTCCCAAACTGTTGGTTGCCATTTTTTTTTATTTACAGAGCCCTTTGCCTTACAGACACTTTGCAATTTGATGAGGTCCCATCTGTCAATTCTTGATCTTAGAGCATAAGTCATTGGTGTTGTGTTCAGGAACTTTTCTCCTGTGTCTAGGTATTCAAGGGTCTTTCCCACCTTCTCTTCTCTTAGTTTCTGTGTATCTGGTTTTATGTGAAGGTCCTTTATCCATTTGGATTTGAGCTTTGTACAAGGAGATAAGAATGGATTGATTTACATTGTCTACATGTTTCCCTCTAGTTGAACCAGCTCCATTTGTTGAAAATGCTGTTCTTTTCCCACACAATGGAATATTACTCACCTATGAAAAAACAGTGAATTTAAGAAATTCTTAGGTAAATGAATGGAACTAGAAAATATCATTCTAATTGTGGTAATCCAATCACAAAAGAACACTCTTGGTATGCACTCACTGATAATTGGATATTATCCCAAATGCTCAGAGTATCCCAGATACAACTCACAGACCACACTAAGCTCATGAACAAGGAAAACCAAAGTGTGGGCACTTTGGCCCTTCTTAGATTGCATAACAAAATACTCCTGGGAACAAATTTGGAGACAAAGCATGGGACAGAAACTGAAGGAGGGGCAATCCAGAGACTGCTCCACATTGGTATCCATTCCTTGTGTAGTCACCAAAGGTAGATGCTGATGTGGATGCCAGGAAGTGCATGCTGACAAGAACCTGATATAGCTGTCTTCTTAGAGATCTGTCAGAGCCTGAAATATACAGAGGCAGATGCTCACAGCTAACCATTGAACTGATCTTGGGGTTCTCAATGGAGGAGTAAGAGAGAAGACAGAAGGAGCTGAAAGGGTTTGTGACCCCATGAGGAGAGCAACAATAGCAACCAACCAGAGATCCCAGGGTCTAAACCACCAGCCTGGGAGCCCATAGGGAGTGATCCATGGCCCCAGCTGTGTATGTAGGGGAGGATGACACTTTCAGGCATAAGTTGATGAGGAGACTCTTGGTACAGTGAAGGCTGGACTCCCCAGTGTGTGGGAAATTGTGGGTGAGGAGGTAGGTGTGGCAGTGTGGGTGGGGGCATATCCTGATAGAGTCAGGAGGAGGGGTGATCAGATGGGGGTTCCTGGGTAAAGAGGGGGAATGGGGAAAGGGGATTACATCTGAAATATAAATCAAAATATCCAATAAAAATTTAAAAGAAGACATTCAATCAAAATTAAAAAGAAAAAATAGAACAGATTTTATTATCTACTCCACAACTCCAATTCAAAGAATTTAAGAAATGTCTCCACTAAAGCAAACATAGTTATTATATGACAGCATGCTGTTAAGCTGGAAGTATTTCCAGTTTTAAAACACTCCAGATAAATAGAATATATTAGAACTGGTTGTTTCCTGAATTGCAAATACTAATATGTAATATTTTATTTTTCGAGACAGGGTTTCTCTGTGTAGCCTTGATTGTCTTGGTCTCACTTTGTAGACCAGGCTGGCCTCAAACTCAGAAATCAGCCTGCCTCTGCCTCCGAAGTGCTGGGATTAAAGGCTTGTGCCACCACTGCTCGGCTCATAATATTTTCATTTATATCATTTTATCATGTCTAGTATTAAATAGTAAAGTTGTATTTCATCATTCTATCTCACTGAGTTCTATTCCTTCTTTTCATGTATGATGCCCTATCCTTACATAACATTTTCAGAGAGCTTTAAGATTATTGTAAAAAAAAAATCTATAGTCAGTTACCTATTCTCCTAGCCAGTTAGAGTTTGTCAAATATTTCTAAGTTTAACCTGTTCCAATTATATTGTTTGAGTTTGCTTATGGGAAGATACCTGAGAAGATCCCTGGAGTCATGGCCTCACTTAGAAATTTCTAGCTTTGTGCTTATCTGTGCTTATTGTGATCATGTTGAATATAAGAAGAGTTCCAAATAGGGCCAAAAGGTACTTTTTTTTTTTTTTTAAAAAAAAAGAAAGAATTGTAAGTTTATGGCTTCCCTAAAGACTTACGCATACTTATCTCAGAAAAAGACATATAATGAATCATAATGCAGAATGTTTCCAAAAATGCAAGAGGCAGAGACCACAATTTAAAAGAGAAACAGAGTGACAGTGATCCAAGCATTTGGCTTAGCTTTGCAGGAACTGTGACAAATAGTTGTCTTGGCTTCATGACTTTCAACATTTCCGTTGGACAGGGCTGTTTCAAATAAGATTCTTGGTAGTAGTTTAAAAAATCTTTTACTATCTCATGTTTGTCAGCATATATTTCTGCATTTCTTTTAGCTTCTCCCCTTCCTAAAGAACACAATAATGGAAAATCATGTGAGAGGACACACATTAATGAATGAGGGAAGAAATTTAGATACAAAGTATGACATTCTTAATTTTTGGAACTTTCCAAGTGGTCTTGGATTAAAGGTGAAAGTAGGAACCTACTCTCTAAGTGCTCACCAGGGTCTACAGTTCTCTTTATGTGATCAGATGATACAATGGCCTACAGGGTTTACAAAGGTGAGTTGTGACTTCTCTCACTGCCCTGACCTTTCATAAAAACTAAGATAATTCTCAGGATGTAATGATCATGGGACTCTCACTCAGTATCAATATACATTGAACTAACAATAAGGATCTTCACAAAAAAACAGCTAACATAGACTATTTCCTCATTTCTTGACTCTGATTAATGGATATGTGTATTTTTAAGTTTGTCAATGCCCATACATTTTTAAAAAAGAGAGTGTCTCTTAGTTACTGCCTCAGAACAGTGGTAGATTCATTTTGTCACCTAGATAAACAAATTACACTAAGGTAAGGTGGCATTTTACGTTCCCAACCTTTGAAAAGGCATAATAGTATGACAAGTGTGTGTGTGTGTGTGTGTGTGTGTGTGTGTGTGTGTGTGTATTTATGTGATGCTTGACTTACTACTTCATGCAAATAGTCAACAAAAGCAATTGAGGGGAGGTCAGGATGTTTTGACTGACTCTGTGAGCACTCATTATATTGTGAGTAAAGGATGTTTTAAAAGCCATAGGAAGTGAGGTCAACATGTTCATAGACCAGAATTAGAGCAAAATTAAAGAACAAAGAATGTGGTTGCTCACTCCTATCACCCTATCATTCTGGGAATGACAGCAGCCTGTGTAATAGTGACCCCCATATTGTGGTGGTTCTTCTTATCTCAGGTAGGTGCCTGTATAAAACTACTCATGAAGATGCAAAAGATGTACTTCCATGATGAGTCCAATACCTGTAAACTTGTTAGTCAACATTAAGAATCATTTTCAATATAAAAGTTTCCCCCAGTAGCCAGTAAGCATATAAATGAGTAAATCTGAATGCATATCATGACTTTCTTGAGCACTACTTTAATCACCTATAGTTATGAACATCTTCAGGAATTGGACCAAGACTTAAACATGTGGACTGTGTAGCCCAGAAGATGATAAAATTAGCAATATCAAACCTTATTAGCTTTAATTGTAAGTATGAGCAGTTGAAAATTAACTGTTCATATACCCAGAAATTCTCTACTTACTCAAAAATTTCAGAAAAGTCAAGTTGTTTGCTAGTAATTTTTATTTCTCTTAGACTCCTCAGTCTGTGTGCAGCGAGAGCTGTCAGCCTGGATTCAGGAAAGCTGCCCAGGAAGGCAAGGCTGTCTGCTGCTTTGATTGTACTCCCTGTGCAGACAATGAGATTTCCAATGAGACAGGTAAATACAGTCTTTCAGAGAAGTTTCCAGCTTTTCCTCAGGAATCTGCTGTACCTAAGAAAATGGGAAAACACTGAATATAAGTATTAGCTTATTTCCCATTTTCTGATTTGACATTCAAGCATTGTTATTAGTTTTATTTCCTTTTGAAATCACACACTCTAGATATTGACATCATCCTTGACTTACATTGCTGATCCATTGCAGTTATTTTTCCCTGAATATTCACCTTTTCACACAAATTAATGATCTGTATCATTTCACTGTGGACACAGTGCTTTTTGCACCATTTCTTTACATTTTCAAACAATACTCAGTGATATGTAGGATTCACTTAAAACGTGGATTCCTCACATCATCTATCGTTATTAACAGTACAGAGATATTGTTGTTCTTGTTCTTGTTGTTTTACATAGTAGGTGACTACACAGTTAAGTTTCATTTTTCTAGTACATATATTTAATGTCTACCATTGCTAAGTATCTGTTGTTTTACTTTTTACATGCTATGTGTTTATGTAAAATGTTTGTCTCCCTTTTATTAAACACAGATTTTTTTTATAATCTGAATATTATTTTCCTTCCTCCATTTCTTCCAGAATCCTTCCCAAATTTTCTCTCTTTCAGATCTACTCCTTTTCTGTTTCTCATTAGAATTGAACATGTTTCTATAAGAGAACAACAATATATAATAAAATAAATACTATAATATTTTTTAAAACTATCATATTCAAGCTGTGGAAGAAAAGACAGTAGAAAAATAAAAGTTCCAAGAAAGCACTCAAGAATCAGAACCTTGATAAGGAGTCCCATAAAAGCACTAAACTGAAACCTTTACTTTATATGCAGAGGACCTAGTGCAGACCTGAGTAGGCCCTGTGATTTCTGCTGTAGTCTGTGTGTACATGTAATCATTGCATATTTGTTTGTAGAAACACTGTTCTTTTTATGTCCTCTTTCCCATCTGGCTCCCCTACTCCTTCTGCTTCATTTTTATGGAGTGTTTTAAACTTTGAAAGGAAGGAATAGATAGACAGTTCACTTAGAACTGTCTATTGTATGTTCTTCCTCTGTCCCTCCCTGTCTCCCTGTCTCTCTGTTTCTCTCTCTCTTTCACACACACACACACACACACACACACACACACACACACACCTCATCCTAATGTCTGGATGTGTGTCTTTTTATTTACTCTTTTCTGCTGCAGAAATAAAAAAAAAATGAAACCTGTCTGATGATGGCTGAATAATGCATTGATTTATGAGTATGGCAGAATAGGTTTAGGAGACATATTTTGATATGAGTAGTATTGGTTTTACCCAAAGTCTTTGATCTGTCTAGTCTCTGGTTCCTGGTTTACTCAAATAGTGTCAGGAATGTGTTTCATCCCATGGAGTCAAATCAGACATTGGTTGGTTACTCCCTCACAGTTTATACTAGCAATATCCTAGCATAACTTCTGGGTGGGATTAAATGTAGATCAAAATTTTGTGGTTGAAAGAGTGAGCATGGGATAAACTTAGGCCCTTGCACATATGGAGCTGAAGTGCAGCCTAGTCTTCATGTTGTGGGTCCTCCAACAACTGAAGCTGGAACTGTCCCACCACTCCATATTTGATGAGTTATTCTATGTTATCTTGAGCAGGGAAACTTTGCTGTTAGTTTTTGCAGAGCAACTTATTGTCTTGGCAATAGCCAGTATTTTTGGGGTGGGGAAGGGCAGATTCTACTCCCGTTTTAAACCAACAACTCATATTTATGAAACCCAGTCCCAGTACTCATAACTTCATTTGTTGACAAAAGATTCGGTTTCTGTTTCCCTCACTATATGGAAACTTAATTAGATCACCTTCTTATATTATAGGATGTTTCCATTGCATCAGGTTTCCATGTTGCTCCTCCAATGCCCTTTATTTCTAGCTGTCATTGTCCTCATTCCCTCCCTCAATTCTATCTCACCTCCCACATGTTTTCATCCCCCTTGGCTCAGTCCACCCATAAACTTTATCTTCCAATGGAGATCTATGGTACTACATATTTCTTCCCTCTATTCTTAAACACTATGTGATGTATCTTTATTATAATCTATTTAACCGCTAATATAA
The DNA here is from genome assembly GCF_011762505.2 of Arvicanthis niloticus. Classification (NCBI taxonomy): domain Eukaryota; kingdom Metazoa; phylum Chordata; class Mammalia; order Rodentia; family Muridae; genus Arvicanthis; species Arvicanthis niloticus. The sequence continues at coordinate 16,809,457 of NC_047658.1, forward strand.
AGATATAAAAAATATATACAATAATTATCTTTCTAGGATTGGCATACTTTACTCAGGATAATCTTTTCTGTTTCCACATATTTTCTGCAAATTTCATGATATCATTCTTAACATCTGAATATGAATACTCTATTATGGAAATGTATCATATTTTCTGTATTCATTCTTCTGTTAAGGAATATCTAGGTTGTTTACATTTTCTGGCTTTTGAAGTAGAGCAGCAATGAACATGATCAATCAAATGTCCTGGTGCTAGGATGATGCATACTTTGGGTATATTTCTAAGAGCAGTAAAGCTGGAACTTGAGGTAGACTGATTTCCATCTTTCTGAAGAAATGACATATTGATTTCTATAGTGCCTTTGTGTGTTTGCTCTTCCACTGTAAGACCCCCCGCAAGGGGACCCTCACCCAAGTCCGGACCTGCGCGCCCCAAGGACACACGAGAGACCTTCTTGATGCAATTGCAGAGGAGGTTTAATGACGAGGGCCCTCGGGCTGGAACATATCTCACACAGGAGATAGAGGTTCCAGCCCTGGACCCAGGGAACTTGGGATATTTATCGGTAGGGGTTGGGGAGAGCAGGAAAATTTGGCGCGGTTATATATGATTGGATATTTCAAACATCAGCAACTTGCAGAACTGGCAGAACTTGTAGAAACTCGGACCTCCCAGAAAAGGGAGGGAGAGAGAAGTAAACACCAGATAGCCCATTACTCACTTGGGCTTGTTTGGACTTGTCTGGGCACGCCCTTGCATGCCTTTATTTTTTGTCACCCTGCCCCTGTAGGGGCAGGGGTTTTGGTGCATGGGCCGGGAAATGTGCAACCCCAGGACTCACGACAACCCCTTGGAGGTAGGTCTGTTTGAGTGGAGTTTGTCTGAGTGCAGCACTGCTGTCTTTGTCTCTGTGTTTTGGTTTCTGCTGTTGTCTTTGTCTCTGTGTTTTGGTTTCTGTGTCTGTGCCATGGTTTCGGTTTCGGGCAGCCGTCACTACAGGCCGTCAGGACTTAGTGACCAGTGGTAGCGGACGCGTGGATCAGGCCGCAGGCTGCAACCCTGGGGGACGCCCTAGAAGAGCTGGGAGAGCCATCTAGGTCAAGGGATTTGACCATCTGACGGTCGAGGGATTCGGCCCGGCGGTTGAGGGATTCAACCGTTGAGTTTCTGTGGTGTGCTTCTCCGTCTGAGGTCGCGTTTGGCCGACGTGGCCGGGTGTGTTTGTCTGTGTTTTCTGTGCCACCCGTGGCAGGGGTGCAATATCTGTGTTGTTTATGCCACCCGTGGCAGGGGTGAGCTATTTGTGTTTTCTGTGCCGCCCTTGGCAGGGGTGAGCTATCTGTATTATTTGGTTTATATGTTCTTAGACTCTGACTGACGATCGTCATTTCTTTTCTTTTCTTCTGGACTGAAATTACTGTGTAAAACATCCTAAGTTAAAAAGAGATAACATGACCACCAGCAGAAAAAAGAGATGGAGCAGCTGGTGAGTGCTGCTGCAGAGCAGTGAGACAGGCAGGTCCTGTCCCACAGCTTGTGGCCAAGAGAAAATTCTGTTTCTCTGCCGTTAGCGGAGGCTACGGAGGAGGTAGGGTGCAACAGCTACCTAATTGAGTGTGTGTGGCTGTGCAGGGGACCCCAAGGTCACTGCTGTAACAAATTAGCAGCTTTCCATCTGCTGCCTATGAAAATAGGTAGAGCCCAGGTGGTAAAAAACCTGGCGGAGGAGACAGACATCTTCCTTGAGCCATGCTGGATAAAACAGCCGCAGCAAGATTATTCACCTGAAAGTTATAATTATTTTTTAAAAAGAGAGTAAAGAACTGGTTAAAACTGCTTACTTAATTTTAGTTTAAAACTTACTTGTGAGGCAGTCTTTATTTACACAAGAAAAACTGATAATTCGCCCTGCTCTGTGGCTAGGAGAAGGGCACCAACAGAAAGCAGAAAAAAAAAGGGGGGGCAGCAGTTTTTTAGCTTCTGTAATAAGAAAGTTGACAATGATTTTTCCCAGTTTAATAAGTAAAGGAGTGGTTTTTTTTCTAAAATTACAGCTTAAAAGTTACAGGCTGTCCTGAGTCAAATATATATATATATATATATATATATATATATATATATATATATATACGCTTCAGTTTTGATAGATTTTCTAGCCATTACTGTTTGAGAAAATTTCATTATTTATATGAGATTTTCATTAAGATTTGGTTCAAAGATGAGAGTTTTGACAAGATAAAATTAAAGAAGTGGTGAAGACTTGTGCTCTTATGTTAGACATAAAAATGTTTACTTTGTTGTTCTTGTTGTATATCACTTCTACCAAAGTTTCTATTTTGTTAAAAGTTAAATTCAAATAAGTGTCAAATGTAAATCAAGTTGCCTTTTAAAAAATTATTAATACTGTGTGAACCTTTAACATCGTAATAGTCCTTACTGTGAAATGCTTAGATAAGGCTATTCGTTCTGATTTGATTTCTTTCTTAGAGCTTCAGAGGTGAGCTCACATTACACCTGTGGACAAGGTACTGTTTACAGACTGAATTAAGTTGTGGTCTCTAGTGTGATGTGAACAGCAGTCATGCAGCCTCACAGATACATTAGTCTGTACAGAGTCCTAAAAGACTATTTACTGCTTTTACAGGTGATCAAAGTAATAAATAAGATAAGAGCCTTTCTTCCACAAGACCCTTGTAGGTTCTGGCCTTCAGGAGTAAAGAACAAGAGAGGACACCGAAAGAATGTTCCCTCAGACATGGGGACCCCATCAATTGATCAGGCTGTGGTCAACAGTGGGTTACAGAAGGTAAGGGACACCCAAAGGCCCATGCCAGATTCCATTGACAGATCTTGAGAGAGCTAGAGACATTCTGTCAGTGTAGACAAGGCTTCAGAGGCTAGAGAGACTACAAAATGAGTCATTGAAAGATTTAGGAAGTATACTATACTATATCAGGGAAAATGGAAAAGAGTAAAAGAAAAAAAAGATAAGATAAATGGGATCATAGGGTTAAAATTATTGGTGGTAATAGCAAGTGAGAGAAGGTTAAGGAGTAGAGAGAAGTTGCTGGGAAAGTCTAAAAGAAAAGAATAGAGAAGAGATTAGAAGATAAAAGGTTTACTGTAAGTTGCTGTGAAAGTCTAGAGGAAAAGAGTGGAAAAGATAGAAAGTCTAGAGAGAGGAAGAAAAAGAAAGGTGAGAGGAAAAGAATTTGCAGAAAGCAGAGAAGAGGGACTCCAATCAAAGGGAGATAAGAAACTCCTTTTAAAAAGACCAGTGTGCACATTGCAAGTAAAGGAGCCAGCTTTGGGTCCAAGAGTGCCCTAACAAATAGAAGCCAGGGCCAAGAAATCCCAGGCCTTGAAAAACATCCCAGATGGTGAAGATATTAGCTCTGTGTGAAGACAGCGATTAAGATAGACAGGGTCCTCCTCCAGGCCAATGGGCCAAAATATATTTATGGACTACCCGAAAATGGTGGACTAAGAGATGGGCTGGGTATCCCATTCATTTATGGTCATCCTAGACTGTTCCTACCCTCTGTTGGGTTGAGACTTACTCCCCAGGATTGGGGCCCAGACAGGCTGCAACTAACTGACAAGAACTCAAGGGTTGAGGAAAGGCTCCTCCTACTGACTCCAGCCGGGAGCTGAGGTAACGTGCTTTACAGACGGGAGCAGTTTTCTCCATGCTGGTCAGAGGCAAGCCAGCATTACTGTGGTGGACACAAATGTCATCTGGACTGACTCCCTACCCCTGAGATCATCGGTGCAGAGAACAACCTTGGAACTTGGGGCTGACAAGAAGACCAACATCTGCATGGACAACAGGTATGCTTTTGCCACAGCCCATGTCTACAGGACTACATACCAAGAGAGGAAACCCTGATGAAGCCAGCAACTGTGAGTACTCGTTGCCCAGGACACCAAAAGGGAGGAGACTCAGTGGCCTGAGGCAATAACCGTACAGATCAAGTGTCTTGATATGGCAGCCTGTTCCAGTTGTGGGCCTAAGAGCTGGCCTCACTTAAAGCACAGAGTAAGAAAAAGAACTCAGATTGCTAGCCATCCTGCCAGATACTATCTAGAGGAAAAGAGACAATAGTGCACACAAGAAGGGAGAACTATACTCCCCAGAAAGCAAAGGATTTACCAGGCTAAATGCACAGATGGACTCTTAAGATATGAATACAACCAAGCAGCTAAGAGATTTAAAGCACATAATAGACTTCAGGTTTTGGGCTAGAGAAATAATAAGATAGTGTAAGATATGCCAGCAAGTAAAGGCTTATGAGACTTAGAGTGAATAAGAAAATACCTAGAAGAGAACAGCCTAGAATAAAAGTTTTCCCAAGGTTTTCAAATGTCTGAGATAATTAGATCAGATAACAGACTTGCTTTTGTCTCTAAGACAAGTCAGGAATTGTCAGAAATATTAGAGACTAATTAGAAGCTCCACTGTTTATACTGTTTCCAAAGTTCAGGACAGGTAGAGAAAATATGCAGAACCCTAAAACTAATTGCCCTCTGGAACTGGCGCTGGCTGGAGACTGTCCTTTGTCCTTGTTCCTTACCCAGAATGTCCATTTTGTGTGAAAAATGATTTTTCAGGCTACTAAGAGACTGTTCCCGGAGCTGTTGATCATTTGACCTCCTTGAAGTTCACCATCACCACCTGTGACTGATGCCAACTGGAGAAGATCCAGATGCCTGAACAACCCCCTACTCTTTAGCTCCAGGTCTTCTGCTATTCTACAAGGCTAAAGAGCAGCAGGCCTCGACTCCTGAGACCACCCCAGAGGCACAGGGAAAATGCTGCCTTGGAGGGTGGGACTTAGTGTGTACACCCAAGGTTAAATGACAGCTTGTGATTACAAGATTGAAGTTGAAATGTGAATCTAGAGTTATATAAATTTGTTCCTTTTACAATTTCTCTTTATTATTATCTGATTATATGTATATATAAAAGTCAGAGGACAACTTTGGAAGTGTATTTCAAAAAAAGGAAATGTTTTGAGACCCCTAGTCAGTAAAATAGAGCCCAAGGAGTCCTGATAACAGATACTTAGTGCCTAAGATTGATAAATGGTGAGTTTACAGTTCAAGATTAACCCTTTATATATCTACTTCTGTCTTTGATGAGGTCAAAGATTATTGTGTACTTGTCTAGCTAGTCTCCTAGGTTTATTACCACCCTGAAGGCACTTTTGAATGTGAGTTTGAGATACGCCCTAGACACTTCTGCAGAGAGCCCATTTCTTTGACCCTAGCTATCATACTGAGACTTGGAGTGGCCGCAGGAATGAGAACAGGTACTACTACACTAATACAGACACCCTGTTATTTCCAATAGCTAAGAGCTGCCATTGATATAGATTTGAGAGCCTTAGAACAATCAGTACTTCCCTTTCAGATATTGTTCTGCAGAACAGAAAAAGATTAGACTTGTTGTTTCTTAAAGATAGAGGACTGTATGCAGCCCTCAAAGAAGATTGTTGTTTTTATGCTGATCACACTGGGGTAGTCTAAGACTCAATGCAGAGACTTAGAGAAAGATTAGACCAGAGACAGAAAGATAGAGAGACACAACAAAGTTAGTTCAATAAGTGCCCTTGAGGTTGATGACCCTACTCTCTGCTGTGGCCGGTCTCTTGATAATAATTATTTTTTACTTTTGGTTTTAGGCCCATGTGTCATAAATAGATTGCTAGCTTTTGTTAAAACTAAAATAGATACTGTTCAATTAATGATGTTAAGACAAAGAGATGAGATTATAAGAGACAAGATAGAAGATACTGATCTTTAACTTTAAGATTAAAGTTATTCCAAACAAAAGGAGTAGGGAATGTGAGAACAAAATTTGAAAGCAGCATTATAACAATAACAAAAATTCATGGTCAGCAAAGACCACCAACAATTTGTTAAATATAGTCACAATAAAAATATTAAGCCCCTGCAGGGGCAGGGTGACAAAAAATAAAGGCATGCAAGGGCGTGCCCAGACAAGTCCAAACAAGCCCAAGTGAGTAATGGGCTATCTGGTGTTTACTTCTCTCTCCCTCCCTTTTCTGGGAGGTCCGAGTTTCTACAAGTTCTGCCAGTTCTACAAGTTGCTGATGTTTGAAATATCCAATCATATGTAACCGCGCCAAATTTTCCCGCTCTCCCCAACCCCTACCGATAAATATCCCAAGTTCCCTGGGTCCAGGGCTGGAACCTCTATCTCCTGTGTGAGATATGTTCCAGCCCGAGGGCCCTCGTCATTAAACCTCCTCTGCAATTGCATCAAGAAGGTCTCTCGTGTGTCCTTGGGGCGCGCAGGTCCGGACTTGGGTGAGGGTCCCCTTGCGGGGGGTCTTACACCACCAACAATGAAAGAGTGTTCTCCTTGCTAGACATCCTTGCTACCATGAGCTGCCACTTGTATTGTTTTTCTTAGGCATTCTGACAGGTGTAAGTTGTAATGTCAAAGTAGTTGTGATTCATAGAATATATTCTTGTGCATTTTAATCTTTAAATTCCTTTCAATTCCTCCCCACTTTCCCAACAACACTAATCCATACTGTTTCTTTCTCTCTCTCATTAGAATACAAAAAGTGTAATTTATAATGATAAAATAAAATACAATAAGAACAACAAACCAATATACAATAAAACAAACAAACTAAATAACTAAATAAATAAAGACCTAAAGAAATATTGCAAGAGTCAGACACACACACACACACAGAGAGAGAGAGAGAGAGAGAGAGAGAGAGAGAGAGAGACAGAGACAGAGACAGAGACAGAGACAGAGACAGAGACAGAGAAAGAGAGAGAAAGACACACACACACACACAAAATTTTCATCCTTAGTCAACCCAATAATACAAATTAGGAATTGTAACATATATTTGTGGGGCACTGGACTGTGAGAGGCAGCTGGGTGCCTGGTTGAGCATAGGCCTCAAACCCTGGACCCCAATTGGTCAGAAGGTGTTTGGCTTTGCTCCTGCTCCCTTAGTTCATTTCACTTAGCTTCAGCCCTCCACAGCCCTCCCCCCAAAAGAGGTTTGTGTCACCTAGCACAGGTAGAGTACATGACTATAGGACTCAGCCTCAAGAGATTTTCATATTAATGAGATACCTAAAGGCCAGAGGGCTTAGCCAATTAAGCATTCTTTCCCAGACCGTCCTACCTCCTCCCTTCCTATTTATCTCAGGTCTGTCCTGAGAAGCAGGGGGTGGGATGGCTAGGTGGGTGGGGTGCATCCATCTTCACTTTCTGCCATGACAATAAACCATTTAAAACTATGGACTTTCTCCTGTCGTTGGGGCCTGCTGTGGAGACCTTTTTAGGGGAACTTAGACTACCAAGCCACTGCTTAATCTCCTGCTGAAGTCTCTACTCACCGGGCACTGCCAGGTGGGGGGTGTGGGGGCTTCTTTCCTTCTTGTTTCTCTTGGCTGAAGGCCAGTCCAGTCCATAAGCCTCGTGTCTCAATTCTTCTGCTGCTCTTAGCCCTCACTCAGGAGCCTTGCCCCTGCAGGACTTCGGGCTGAGATCTCTCCGTGCTTGGGTGCAGCCCTGAAGGTTCTCACAGCCCAGCACATGCCCTGTGCCGCGTTGAATGAACTCAGTCAAATTCCCATGCAACTGCTCTCCGGAGCCATGGGAATCACAACACAACTCAACAGGACCCACACCACCTAACAGCCCTGCATATACTCTAAGACATGTAAGGTTAAAAGAATTGCCAAGACAAAGCATTGTGTCACTATAAAACCTTCCAAAATCTCAGTGAACTACTTTTGTGTTGGCCATCAGCTACTGGGGCTGGACCTTAAGTTTTATTCGATTACCCAGTTGAAATCCAATGAAAAAATAAAAATTTTATTGCCAGCAGTTATTATTTTGAAATAGCTTCTGTGGTTGTGATGGGGCTTGTGTATAGTTGCCATTTCTGCACTACAATTGTATCTGACTTATACATATACAAAAATTATGCATGCTGCCAATCTCTCTGTGATTTTATACCTCATAAATCCTGGTGTGTAGAGAAGGCTTCTTTTCATCCATGTTTTCCCCCATCACTGTATTTTGTTTTGTTTTGTTTTGTTTTTTTAACAATCTTTCTGAATACTTTCCTGCTATGTTCTTTTAGCCCTTAAGCCAGGGATTTTTATAGAGATCACCACTTTAGAATGTAATGTTTCAAAGTATGGCATTCTTTGATTATTGTCCAGTTGTGTGCTTTTATTATTATTTTTATTTAGCATAGGAGGACATTTCTCTGATGAAAGCCGAGAAAAATATTGATCTATATGTATAAAAAAATGTCATTACAAATAGATTACATTACTGTGTTTCTTTTGTAGAACAGTAGTATTTAGTTTTTTTTCCTAAGTATGTTGCTTATCTAATCTCAGGTGTTTGACTACCAAAGCATTTCAAACATGGGTTTCATATGATGAAGTAGGCGTCTATTTGAATTGGACAGTGAGTTGTTATTTTCACAGATTTTGAGCTACTACTGTATCAGTGTATTCTGCAGGCAGATCACCATCATAGATTGCAGAGTTAAAATCTGTGTGGTATTTTTTTTCTTCTAGTAGTATGCAAAGTACCTCTGAATACTGTAAAAAGTAGTCAGTGGTCTAAAGGCTCTAGGTAGGGGCCATTTTGTCTTCTCTATGCTCAGTGACTTATGAGGTACTGTGTTCAGTTATTGTGTAGAACAACCAATAACCTTGACTACAACCTGGGTTATTTGGGTTCTCTTGGGGCCCTTGTGAATAAAATTATATGCAACTCATTTGACAATACAGCTCTCATTTACTGGCTACAGATGTTTATTTGAGTTTTCGTGTTCCCATTATTTGGTGATTCCGGTTAGATTTTCTAACACATATTTAAATATTTTAAGTAATTTCAACAGTACTTGTTTTCAAATACAAACACTCAAATGATCCCTAGGTTTAGCTGTTCACTCTCATATTCCCTCTGTATTCACTTCTTCTCTCCATTCCTCATTTGACCTCTTATTTCAGTCTCACATTCCATCCATCCATAACTACTTGTTTAATTTCTGCTTTCTAGGGTGATTCTTCACTCTCCTAAGGCATTACTTTATACCTGAAATCAGTGGCTATATGAGTTGTAGCCTGCTGTATTAATACTCAACAGATAAGTCTCATATAAATGATTAGACAGCATTTTTGTCTTTTTTTGTCTGTTTTTTTTAAACTCAGGATCATTCTTTTCTAGCACCATTAATTTACCTTTTAAATTTCACAGCATGTTTAAAATCCAAGGTTTTCACTCATTGTCCTGTTTCACTTGAATCAAAACAGTAAACTCAAGATCATGTGATAAGTCTCCAATACAGGCTTACTCTGAAATCTGTCATTTGATACACATAATTCTTTCAGAATTACATGAAAAACATTTCAAGACATCACCCATTATGAAGAAAAGTATTTTCTGTAAATATTTTTACATAATATGCTAATCCTACAGTTGGGTCATTTGTGAAATTTCCCTAATGAATATCACCCACACATGTGAAGATTTTTAAACCATAACAAATGTGATAATAATCATTAACTCATGGATACCAACATATCTATGACATGTAAACAGTATTAACAAAATATTTCTCATTTATTACATAGATTAATGTAGAATTATGTCTTGTGAGAGCTAGGAAAAACGCAGTAATGTCACATAACTGCATTACTGAATGTTAGTTGAATGATAAACTAGGGCTATCTGCATGTACTTGACTTACTGAAACTAAACACAGCGAAGTGAAAACATTTCAAGTCCTGGAACAGGATGTTTACAATAGAAAATTCTTGTTTCAGAATGAATTAGGTGAAAATAAATCTTGTACAGATTAAGTGAAACAAAGGAACTAGATGACAAGAATTGATGTAGGACATTGAATAGAAACAGAAAAGGGTAAAACCTTCTATAACATGTAAGGCATTAATCAGGCTGTATATGTAGACACTGAAAATTTTTATGAAAAAAAACATTTCTTTGAAAAACTATTATTTTATTTTTTCTTTTTATTGGATATTATATTTACATTGCAGATTTTATCCCCTTACCCCACTTCCCCCCACTACCTAGGAACCTCCTTTCCCATCCCCACTACTCCTGCTTCTACGAGAATGTGCCCCCGCCTACTCCCCCACACCCCCCTCGCCACCCCCGATTCCCCCCCTTGGTGTTCATCCTTCATGGGACAAAAAAAATCTCCTCTCCCACCTATGCCCTTCAAGGCCATTCTCCCCTACATGGACATCTGGAGTTCTGGGTCCCTCCCTATGTGCTCCCAGGCTGATGGTTTAGACCCTGGGGAGCTCTGGTTGGTTGGTATTGTTGCTCTCCTTAGGGGGCGACAAACCCTTTCTGCTCCTTCAGTTTTCTCTCTACCTTCTCCATTGGGAAACCCTTGATCAGATCAGTAGTTAGCTGTGAGCATCTGCCTCTGAATGTATCAGCCTCTGGCAGACCTCTAAGGAGACTGCTATATCAGGTTCTTATCACCATGCACTTTCTGCCATCCACATAAGTGTCTACCTTGGTGACTGTACATGGGATCAATACCCAGGTGGAATGGTCTCCAGATGGTCCCTCTTTCAATTTCTGTCCCACACTTTGTTTCCATATTTGCTCCCTTGATTATTTTTGTTACTCCTTCTAAGTAGGACCGAGGTATCCACACTTGGTCTTCCTTCTTCATGAGCTTCATGTGGTCTGTGAGTTGAGTCTTGGCTATACCAAGCTTTTGGGCTAACATCCACTTATCAGTGAGTAAATACCATGTGTGTTCTTTTGTGATAGTGTTAACTCAGTCAGGATGATAATTTCTAATTCCATTCATTTACCTAAGAATTTCCTGAACTCATTATTTTTAATAGCTGAGTAATATTCCATTGTGTAAATGTACCACATTTTTTGTATTCATTCCTCTGTTGAAAGACATCTGGGTTCTTCCAGCTTCTAGCTATTATAAATAAGGCTGCTATGAACATAGTGGAGCATATATCCTTGTTATATATCTCAGCATTTTCTTGGTATATGCCCAGGAATGGTAGAGCTGGGTCCTCAGGTGGTGCTATGCCCAATTTTCTGAGGAACCTCCAGACTGATTTCCAGAGTGGTTGTACCAGCTTGCAACCCCACCAACAATGGAGGAGTGTTCCTCTTTCTCCACATCCTTGCCAGCCTCTACTATCACCTGAGTTTTTGATCTTAGCCATTCTGACTGGTGTGAGGTGGTATCTCAGGGTTGTTTTGATTCGCATTTCCCTGATGACTAAGGATGTGGAGCATTTCTTAAGGTGCTTCTCGGCCATTTGAGTTTCCTCAGTTGAGAATTATTTGTTTAGCTCTGTACCCCATTTTTAATGAGGTTATTTTGTTGTCTGGCATCTAATTTTTTGAGTTCTTTGTATATATTGGATATTAGCCCTCTATGGGATGTAGGATTGGTAATGATCTTTTTCCAATCTGTTTGCTGTTTTGTCTTATTGACAGTGTCCTTTGCCTTACAGAAGCTTTGCAATTTGATGATGTCCCATTTGTGGATTCTTTATCTTAGAGCATAAGCCATTGGAGTTCTGTTCAGGAACTTTTCCCCTGTGCCTAGGTATTCGAGGGTCTTCCCTACCTTCTCTTCTATTAGTTTCAGTGTATCTGGTTTTATGTGAAGGTCCTTTATCCACTTGGACTTGAGCTTTGTACAAGGAGATATGAATGGATTAATTTGCATTCTTCTACATGCTGACCTCCAGTTGAGCCAGTACCATTTGTTGAAAATGCTGTCCTTTTTGCACTGGATGGTTTTAGCTTTTTTGTCAAAGATCAAGTGACCATAGGCATGTGGGTTCATTTCCGGATCTTCAATTTTATTCCAATGACCTTCCTGCCTGTCTCTACCAATACCATGCAATTTTTATCACTAGTGCTCTTGAGTACAGTTTGAGGTCAGGGAAGGTGATTTCCTGAGAAGTTTTTTTTTATTTTTGAGAATAGTTCTCGCTATTCTAGATTTTTTGTTATTCCAAATGAGTTTGCAAATTGTTCTTTCTATCTCTATGAAGAATTGATTTGGAATTTTGATGGGGATTGCATTGAATCTGTAGATGGCTTTCGGCAAGATGGCCATTTTTACTAAGTTAATCCTGCCAATCCAGGAGGATGGGAGATCTTTTCATCTTCTGAGATCTTCAAATTCTTTCCTCAGAGACTTGAAGTTCTTGCCATACAGATCTTTCACTTGCTTGGTTAGTTTCCCTCCAAGAAATTTTATATTATTTGTGGCTATTGTGAAGGGTGTAATTTCCCTAATTCCTTTTTCCACCTGTTTATTCTTTGAGTAGAGGAAGGCTACTGATTTGGTTGAGTTGATTTTATATCCAGTCACTTTGCTAAAGTTGTTTTTCAGGTTTAGGAGTTCTCTAGTAGAAGTTTTAGGGTCACTTAAGTATACTATCATATCATCTGCAAATAGTGAAATTTTGACTTCGTCCTTTCCTATTTGTATCCCTTTGACTTCCTTTTGTTGTCTAATTGCTCTAGCTAGGACTTCCAGTACTATATTGAATAGGTAGGGTGAGAGTGGGCAGCCTTGTCTAATCCCTGATCTTAGTGGGATTGTTTCAAGTTTCTCTCCATTTAGTTTGATGTTGGCTACTGGCTTGTTGTATATTGCTTTTACTGTGTTTAGGTATGGGCCTTGAATTCCTGATTTTTTTCAAGACTTTTAACATGAAGGGATGATGAATTTTGTCAAATGCTTTCTCAGCATCTAGTTAGATGATCATGTGGTTTTTTTCTTTGAGTTTATTTATGTAGTGGATTACATTGATGGATTTCCAAAAATTGAACCATCCCTGCATTCCTGGGATGAAGCCTACTTGATCATGATGGATAATTGTTTTTATGTGTTGTTGGATTCGGTTTGCGAGAATTTTATTGAGTATTTTTGCATCAATATTCATAAGAGAGATCGGTCTGTAGTTCTCTTTCTTTGTTGGGTCTTTCTGTGGTTTGGGTATGAGCGTAATGGTAGATTCATAGAATGAATTGGGTATTGTTCCTTCTGTTTGTATTCGATGGAATAGCTTGAAGAGAATTGGTATTAGGTCTTCCTGGAAGGCCTGATAGAATCCTGCACTAAAACCAGCTGGTCCTGGATTTTTTTGGTGGGGAGACTTTTAATGATTCTTCTATTTCTTTAGGGTTTATAGGACTGTTTAGATGGTTTATCTGCTCCTGAATTAATTTTGGTATCTGGTACCAGTCTAGAAAATTGTCCATTTCTTCTAGATTTTCCAATTTTGTTGAGTATAGACCTTTGTAGTAGGATCTGATGATTTTTTAATTTCCTCAATTTCTGTAATGTCTCCCTTTTCAGTTCTGATTTTATTAATTTGGATACTGTCTCTGTGCCCTTTGTTTAGTCTGGCTAAGGGTTTATCTATCTTGTTGATTTTCTCAAAGAACCAGCTCCTGGTTTTGTTGATAGTTTGTGTAGTTCTTTCTGTTCTACTTGGTTGATTTCAGCTCTGAGTTTGATTATTTCCTGTCGTCTACTCCTCTTGGGTATGTTTGCTTCTTTTTGTTCTAATGCTTTCAGGGGTGCTGTCAAGTTGTTAATGTATGCTTTCTCCAGTTTCTTTTAGTAGGTACTTAGAGCTATGAGTTTTCCTCTTAGTACTGCTTTCATGGAGTCCCACAAGTTTTGATGTGTCAAAAATGTGTCCTCCTTTTTATTAAATTCTAAAAAGTCTTTTTTAATTAATTTAATTTTATTAAATTCTAAAAAGTCTTTAATTTCTTTCTTTATTTCTTCCTTGACCAAGTCATCCTTAAGTAGAGTGTTGTTCAGTTTCCATGTGTATGTGGGCTTTCCATTGTTTTTGTCATTATTAAAGACGAGCCTTAGTCCATGGTGGTCTGATAGGGTGCAAGGAATTATTTCAATTCTTTTGTATCTGTTGAGGCCTGTTTTGTGACCAATTATATGGTCTATTTTGGAGAAGGTACCATGAGGTGCTGAGAAAAAGGTATATTCTTTTGTTTTATGGTGAAATGTTCTATAGATACCAGTTAAGTCCAATTTGTTCATAACTTCTTTTAGTTTCATTGTGTCTTGGTTCAGTTTTTGTTTCCATGATCTGTTCATTGCTGATAGTGGGGTGTTGGAATCCCCCACTATTATTGTATGAGGTGGGATGTATGCTTTGAGTTTTAGCAAAGTTTCTTTTATGTATGTGGGTGCCCTTGCATTTGAGGCATAGATGTTCAGAGTTGAGAGTTCATCTTGGTACACTTTTCCTTTGATGAGTATAAAGTGTTTTTTCTTATCTTTTTTGATTACATTTGTTTGAAAATCAATTTCATTTGATATTACAATTGCTACTCCAGCTTGTTTTGTGGGACCATTTGCTTGGAAGATTGTTTTCCATCCTTTTACTCTCACGTAGTGTCTGTTTTTGTCACAGAGGTGTGTTTACTGTATGCAGCAAAATTCTGGGTCTTGTTTATGTATCCAGTCTGCTAGCTTATGTCTTTTTATTGGAGAGTTGAGTTCATTGATATTAAGAGATATTAAAGAAAAATGATTGTTGCTTCCTGTCACTTTTGTTATTGGAGGTAGAATTATATTTGTGTAAATATCTTCTTTTGGGGTTGTTGGGAGATTACTTTCTTGTTTTTTCTATGTTGTAATTTTCCTCCTTGTATTGGAGTTTTCCATCCATTATCCTTGGAAGGGCTGGATTTGTGGTAACATGTTGTGTAAATTTGCTTTTGTCATGGAATATCTTGGTTTCTCCATCCATAGTGATTGAGAGTTTTGCTGGGTAAAGTAGTCTGGGCTGGCATTTGTGTTCTCTTAGAGTCTGTATGATATCAGTCCAGATCAGTCCAGGATCTTCTGGCTTTTATAGTCTCTGGTGAGAAGTCTGGTGTAATTCTTATAGGTCTTCCTTTATATGTTACTTTACCATTTTCCCTTACTGCTTTTAGTATTTTTTTTCTTTGTTTTGTATATTTGATGTTTTGATTATGTGACGGGAGGGTTTTTTTTTTTTTTTTTTTTTTTTTTTTTCTAGTCTATTTGGGGTTCTGTAGGCTTCTTGTATATTTAAGGACATCTCTTTCTTTAGGTTAGGGAAGTTTTCCTCTATAATTTTGTTGAAGATATTTACTGGCCCTTTAACTTGGGAGTCTTCACCCTCATCTATACCTATTATTTTTAGGTTTGGCCTTGTCATTGAGTCCTGGATTTCCTGGATGTTTTGGGTTAGGAGCTTTTTGCATTTTGCATTTTCTTTGACAGTTGTGTCAATATTTTCCATGGTATCTTCTGCACATGAGATTCTCTCTTCTATCTCTTGTATTCTGTTGGTGATGCTTGTGCCTATGACTGATGACCTTTTTCTTAGGTTTTCTATCTCCAGATTAGTCTCCCTTTGAGATTTCTTTATTGTTTCTACTTCCATTTTTAGATCCTGGATGGTTTTGTATAATTCCTTCACCTGTTTGTTTTTGTTTTCTTGCAATTCTTTAAGGGATTTTTGTGTTTCCTCTTTAAGGGTTTCTATCTGTTTACCTGTGTTCTCCTCAAATTCTTTGAGAGTGTTATTTATGACCTTCTTAAAGTCCTCTAACACCATCATGAGAGGTGATTTTAATTCTGTATCCTGCTTTTACAGTGTGATGTGTTCAGGGCTTGCTATGGTGGAAGAACTGGGTTCTGGTGATGCCAAGTAATTTTGGTTTCTGTTGTTTACATTCTTGTGCTTGCCTTTCATCATTTGGTTAACTCTAGTGCTACCCTCACTCACTCATTCTAATTGGAGACTGTCTTTCTAGTTAGCTTGCTTGTGTCAGAACTCCTCAGGGTCCAGATGTCTCTGTGATCCTGTGATCCTGACCTCTAGCTGCTCTGAGTGCACTGTATCCTCTAGGATATCTCAGGGTAAGGTGTCTTTGTGAGTGCAGACCATCTAGGTGTTCACTGCTCTGAGTGCAGTGGTTCCTCTATAATGTCTCAGGATATGGTGTCTGCTGCTTTGGTCCTGTGGCTCCTCTAGGTTGTCTCTAGGTATGATGTCCCCTGCTCTGAGATTGGTGGCCTCTCTAGGATGTCTCAGGATACGGTTTCCACAAGGGTGCAGACCCACTGCATATCTGCCTCTCTGAGGACACTAGCCTCTCTGGGATGTCTCAGGATACAGTTTCCAAAAGGGTGCAGACCCGCTGGGTGTCTGCCTCTCTGAGGACACTTGTGTCTCTGGGATATCTCAGGATACAGTTTCCACAAGGGTGCAGACCTGCTGGGTGTCTGCTCCCACCACCGGGATTTGGAGAGGGATGGAAGGGGAGTGGAATTCCACAGGGGGAGTGTTTGGGTACGGGGGGCGGGCGGTCTTGCGAGCTTCCTATTCCCAGCTGTGGCTCTGGTGTGTAGGGTGGTGTGCGACTGATCTTACCTGCCTCCCTGAGGACACAGCCTCTCTGGGTTTTCTCAGGATTCAGTTTCCATAAGGGTTCAGACCCATTGGGTGTCTGCTCCCACCACTGGAATCCAGAGAGGGGTGGAAGTGGCTGATGGTTTTTTTTTTTTTTAATTTCTTCAGTTTCTGTTGTTATGTCTCCCTTTTCAGTTCTGATTTTATTAATTTGAATACTGTCACTGTGCCCTTTGTTTAGTCTGGCTAAGAGTTTATCTATCTTGTTGATTTTCTCAAAGAACCAGCTCTTGGTTTTGTTTATATTTTGTATAGTTCTTTCTGTTTCTACTTGGTTGATTTCAGCCCTGAGTTTGATTATTTCCTGCCATCTACTCTTTCCAGTTTCTTTTTGTAGGCATATAGAGCTATAAAGACAGAGATTCCTCAGAGAAGTGGTATCTGAGAGCATCAAAAAGTATAACTTGAAGTCAAATTGTGGGTTTGAAGCTGATAGCTTATGTTCTGCTTGAGATGGCTCCCTAGACAGCTCTCTATAGATAGCTCTTGTGTGTAGTTTGGTCCTGAGAGCTCTCCTTCTCAAGACAGCTGTCTGTTTAAGACTGATCTCTGTTGGTACAAAATGTTTCTAAATGCTCTCTAGGTAGTTTGTGTGTTGATTTTCTGACCATAGTCAGAAAAGCTTCTATAAAAATTTCATGGAATTTCTAATGATGTTAGAATTCCTGTTAGAAAATTCTGAAAATAGTTTTTGGATTTTATGATTAAAATTAGAAAGCCAGAAAACATTCTAACAGAACTATGTTCTCTCTTCCAACAACCTTCTCTGAATAGCAAGCAGAAAACATTCTAAAATATTCTATGTTATCTAAGTAATTCTTGTGATTTCCAACAGAGTTCAGAAATCTTGTTAGACAAAAAATTTCTAAAAGAGCTATGAAAAATTCTAAAAGAGCTGTGTTCATTCTGCATGGGTTTTTTCTAACCAAAATTAGAAATCGTCATTGAAAAAATCTTGAAGAGCTGTGTTCACACCCTAGAGATCTTCAGACAGCTAAGCTCTCCCAACATAAAAAAAAATCTACAAAAGAACTATTCTTCTCTGCTAGTTCATCGCATGCAGACAAAAAAACACGTTTTTATTTACAAATTAATCCAGCCATTTATTCCAGGTTCCATCTTCACCAACCCACAAATTAGCACTTCAAGACCTTAGCCCAGTGACTCTGGGAAAGGCCAGCAAGTACATTTTTAATACTGCAAAAATTTCAGAGGTTTACCTGCCTTTATAAACCAACCTGGGTTGGACCCTGCCCTGGGATCACCACTTTCTAAATCTCCTCTTCTTTTTGACAAACTGGCTCATAGTGCTTTTGTATCTGTATTTCTAGGTCTGTGAAAGCCCTCATATAATTCACATTGCATCTTTATATTTAGCCAAGTTGAGAAATCATATATCTTTGAACTCATGTTTTGCAATTTCTTTCCCACAACCCTAAGAGCTATCATGATGGGCACAGCATTCTGTCGTAATGCTGAGAAATTACACACGCCATTACTTCCCAACCTTGTGCTGTTTCTGTTTGTCATGGAGTCATTCACCTTGGTAGGGAGGACATTCTTCAAACAAGGAGCATGAAAATATGTACATTATTATGCAAACAAGTCTTATTTCCACAATAACCATCAAAACTCGTTGAGGGGCTGTGTACAATGGATGGAAACCATGTCGTTGAATCCCTTACATGTCTTAGCATGATTGAAAAGTATCTGTTGTTATATATCCCTTGTCATTTTTGATTTTGTTAATTTGGACCCCCCTCTCTCTCTTTGCCTTATAGTTAGTTAGGAAAAGGGTTTGTTTATCATGTCAATTTTCTCAAAGAACCAGTTCTTGGTTCCATAGATTTCTTAATATTTTTTTGTCTCTAAATGGTTGATTTCAGCTCTGAATTTCATAATTTCTGGCCATGTATTCCTCTTAGGTCCATTTGCTTTTTTTTGAGCTTTCAAATTTACTTTTAAATTGCAAGTATGAGAACTCTGCAATTTCTTTATGAAGGCACTGAGTGCTATGAAATTTCCTCTTAGTGCTGATCGATTAGAGATATTTTCAATTTCCATGATTATGTGGGCTTTTTGTAGTTTCTGTTGGTCTTCAAAATCCAGCTTTAATCCATGGTGGTCTGATAAAATATAGGAAGGTATTTGAATTTTCATGATTTTGTGTAGGCTCACTCTGTGACCACCTATATGGTCAATTTTGGAGAAGGTTTTATGAAGTGCTAAGAAAATGCTATTTTCTTCTGTATTTGGGTGAAAAATTCTGTAGATATCTTTTAGATTCATTGGATTCATAACCTCAGTTATTTTTACGATTTCTCTGTTTAGTTTCTGTCTTTATGACCTGTCTTCTGGTGAGAGTGGAGTGCTGATGATCTCCACTATTAATGTATAAGGTCTGAGGTGTGGTTTAAGCTTTAGCAATGTTTCTTTTATATATGTGAGTGCCCTTGAGTTTGTGGTATGTATGTTCAGAATTGAGATGTCATCCTGGTGCATTTTTCCTTTGAACTGTACATGCCCATCTCTTTTACTTAATTTTCATTCAAAGTCTATTTTATTAGATATTATGACAGCTTCTCCAGCTTTCTTCTTTAGTCTATTCTTCTGAAAAAATTTTTCCAGCTCTTTATTGTGAAGTAATGACTATATTTGTTGGTGGAGTGTGCTTCTTGTATGCAACAGAAGAATGGATCCAATGTTCTCATCCATTTTGTAAGCCTGTGACTTTTTATTGGAATATACAGTCTGTTGTTGTTCAGAGATGTTAATGGGCAATGATAGTTGATTTCTATTATTTTGATGTTGTTGTTGTTGTTGTTGTTGTTGGTGGTGGTGGTGGTGGTGGTGGTGGTGTGTTTGTGTGTTCATGTGTGCTTCCCTGTCAGTGTGTATACTGGATGCTATCCAGAGAGATATGTGGAGGCTCTGGCCAAGCTAGAGTGGCCAAGAAGTTGGAATCTCATAAGGGAAGAGGGCAGTCAGATTGAGGCAGCCTGTTCTCTCTTCCATGGCAGTTACTACTCTACAGTGAGGAGACAGTGCTAAGCTGTGGGGCATGCTGGTATTAGCAGAGAGGGCAACTTCTGCTTGAGCAGGGAGGGGAAGCTTAATGACCACATCTGTTCCTGAGGCACAAATCAAAGAGATTTTGGGGCAGAAGGACTGTAGACTGGAGCAGGCCCAGTATCAAGGTTGGGTTACTGGGTAGAAATTGACTGTGGCTGGTCCAGAAACTTCTAGTGTTGAAAGCTTTAGGGATAACTCTCTTCACCAGGAAGTATTACAATTAGATAGGTATTGGGGTTTTTTTGTTTGTTTTATTGGTGTTGTTCTTGGACTTTGATAGAGAAAGAGCAGGGACATAGCAGGGTCTTTTAAACTTGATGGAGGTAGACCTGTCTCAATATCGGGTTGTTAAGAGGCAGACCTGTTTATACTAGTTTGTTGCATATGATGATTGTTGTGTTTTAGTGGAAAAGTCATTTTGACCAAAGAGTTTATTAAAACCCTTTGAGGTGTCACCTTGGTCTCAATTTTGTTTGACTGGTTGAAAATATTTATCTTGAAATAGTGTCTCTCATTGTATAAGTATTAGACTGGGCAGGGAGGAGTTACAAATAATTTTTTAATACTGATACATGTTTATGTTGGCAATATAGCTCTGTAGGAGTGATTTTGTTGAAGGTGATTGAATGTCATCTTTTTATTTTGCCTGTCTGATCTATTTAAGTCTGAGGCTTGGAATGTGTACTAGTAGAATGGTTTAGTTTGATTGGAGTTAATATTAATAAGAAATGTTTATGGTATTTTGGGATTTTAGTTCTGTATCAGAGTCTTGAGTAATATGGAAGACCAGGATTGCTTTTGTAAGAGAGTCATAAGTATTTTAAATTTGCATGGTAGATGGTTGGGATGGGGAACTATGAAGTTTGGTGGGTTTTTGTTTAAGTTTTTCTAGAACTTTGGCTTTTGTGGCTCAGGGATAGTGGAGGAGAAATACCTCTCTCCTAGTGGAGGGGGCAAGTAGTGTACAGGAAAAGATCAGTGGAAGTTTAGTTGTTTTTTTAATGGACCCCAGTCTTTGGCTG
The DNA here is from genome assembly GCF_011762505.2 of Arvicanthis niloticus. Lineage (NCBI taxonomy): Eukaryota > Metazoa > Chordata > Mammalia > Rodentia > Muridae > Arvicanthis > Arvicanthis niloticus. The sequence continues at coordinate 16,830,088 of NC_047658.1, forward strand.
AGGAAAGGAGTATCTGGGGAAGTAGACTGTTCATTTACTACTTTATTTTGAGAGATAAGTGGACAGGGCTAAGTAGATGGATTTTTCTTTTCTAGTTAGTTGGGTGAGAGTTGTGAGTTTCAAAATAAGGTGGTTTTTAGGACCTTGATCTTTGGGTCATCTCACTGAGAGGACTCTGGGGCTTTGTCATTATTAAATTGTAGTATTGTTCATTGTCTTATGTATTGTGGAATTGTAGCTAAGTTTGGCAAAAAAATCATAGGACAGTTCTTATTCTTCATCTTTGGTATATCTGTTTCAGATGAGAGAAATTATTTTGGTCCACAAGACAGCTGTAAATGTTATCATTGTCTATGTATCGTGCTATTTAAATAACTTTTTCCAAACTTAAGGAGCCTTAGGCTATGGCTATTTTTATTTTGTGGGCTTTTAATAAAGCATATACCTCCCTACCCTGGGGTAATTTATTTTTATATGTGATGATGAGTTATCCATGCCAGAAAAGAGGAGAAATGTCTTATCCAATGGGAATGTTTTATTGGGAAAACTTTTACAGAGGACTAAAAGCTAAGCCTTTCTGCCAATTCAAGAACTGGCAGCAACTCTGTGGCTTTTAAGTGGTTATTGTGTTACCAGGTGTTTTGTTTATGTTTTGGGAAGCTAGATAGTCTTTGTCTGTTACAGACTGTCAGGTTTTAGACAGGGCCTAGATGAATCTTTAGGTAACTCCAGAGCATTGCTCTGGCCAGAAGACTTTAATTGTTCCTTTGTTTGTCTAAATCTAAAAGAAGGTACTTTGTCTCTAGAGTTGGGTTGGGGAGGAACAGTCATCTTCTTATCATATTGCTTGTATTGTGGCTGCTATTCTTGCTCCATGTGGTTGCCAGTTGTCAGTCTATATTACTGGTCTATATACACTATGCACAGACATCTGTGGGGGCTCTGTCCTGGAAAAGTGGTCCAAGAAATTATACTCTCGAAGAAGAGAGTCAGATCAAGATAGCCACTCCTCTCTTCTGTGGCCATTGCTACCCTAGACCAGCAAGACAGTACTATAAGGTGGAAAGGCTGTCACAAACATGAGGACAGTGTCTACTTCTCTTCCTCTGCTGCTATGACCAATGCCAGTGCTCCAGAGTCAGTATTTCAGGCTAGAAATCTATTCCTCAGGAAATGTTACCACCCTTATATAAATAAAGCTCTCAGATGAGCCTTCATAGAGTAATTCTCACACCTTTATTCTTATTGGATAGGGTCTTATAAACATTTTGGGGTGGGTTGGAGTCTGACAACAGATGCTTCCTATTAGCTTGGTCTGAGATGTTAGGAATGACTCATCTACGTATAGAGGGTTTGAGGTGCTGCCCCATGTGCCTGATTGTCAGGATCCTCTCCACAGAGTTTTGTGGTCACATGACAGGGGCATGAACAGGAATAGGAGAAACACCTACTGGTATAAGATTTCAGGGCTTCCAAAACCACTAAGCCTTACCAAGCTTCCTGACTTGGTCCACTGCCCCACACTTCCCTTATTTTGTTTTCATTGATCACTTATTACATGTATTTTCCTGTGTGTAGTTCACCTCCTTGGGTTGAAGTTTTTCTTCTAGTATTTTTGTAGGACTGGATTTGTGGATACATAATTTTTTAATTTGCTTGTGTTTTGAAATATTTTACTTTCTCCACATATGGTGACTGAGAGTTCTGTTGGGTATAGTATTCTAGATTGGCATCTGTGATTTCTTAAAGGCTGTAAGACATCCCTTTGTTTATCTCCTTCTAACCTTCAGAGTGTCTGTTGAGGTGGAGAAGTCATGTGTAATTCTGATAGGCCTTTGTATGTTATTTAGTATTTTGCCCTTACAGCTTTTAACATTCTTTCTTTGTTTTGTAGGTTTTGTGTTTCTATTATTATGTATGTGGTGGGCAGATTTTCTTTTATGGTTTAAACTCATTGGCATTGTAAAAGCTTCATGTATGGTTATCCGCATTTGTTTCTTTAGTTTGGGGAATTTTCTTTTATGCTTTTGTTGAAAATATTTTGCACTGTTTGTTGTTGGTACGCTCCTCTTTCTTTTATCGATGTTTTTCTTATGATTGGTCTTTCCAGGAATTTGGTAGATTTCCTTAGATTGTGTTTTCTTTATTGCTTCTTGAACTGTTTTATTAATTTACTTCCCGTGTTTAATTGTATTTTCCTGTATTTCTTTAAGACATTTATCAATTTCCTCCTTAAAGGTATCACATTTTTTTATTTTCCTAAATTTCTCTGTGCAATTTATTTATTTTCTCTTTACAACCATCAAACATATTTTAAGGGTGTATTTATGGTTACTTCCTTGTGCTATGGTTGTTTTAGGCTATCCAGTGCTTGCTACAGTGGAATAGCTTTGCGCTGAAGGTTCCATGTTGCCTTCACTCTTGTTGTTTGGGATCTAATGATGGGCTTTCAAAATCTGGTTGTCCCTGGATACTTCTAGTGTACCAAATATTGGGGAGGCAGGAATAATCTGGGTGTTCCTTGTGTAGGAGGCCTTTGGTGGGCAGTTTTATACTCTAGATTCTTAATGTAGCAGGCCTGGATATTTCATGTTTGTTGTGCCAGATAGAGGCCAGCAGAGCTGAAACCAAACAATGGAGTTCATGGTTCATTCTGAAGCTAGCTCAGGGTATCTAAGCATGCTCTAAAAGAAAGTCACTGGAATTGAGGTAAGGTATCTGATGTGGTTGTTTCTTGTTGAGAAACAACCTGAATTTATATTGTTCAATGGGCTTGATGGAGGATGAAAGACAAACAGCCGGAAAATGGAGCTCTGGGGACAGGACTCAGCTAGCACCTGAAAAAATAGTTTAAAATAGAACCACATTTAAAATTGTATTTCCTCTTTTATCTTGTTAAAACTCTATGAACAAAGATTCTACTTCCAACATGAATGTTGTATTTTCACCTAGTGTTGCTCTTGTGCTGACCTAAATTAGATGATAATGTTGCATGGAGTTTCATCCCTCTGACCAATTATTATAATTCTGTATTGAAATCATTCATTATCACTGTGAATGTATTGTTTTAGATTCAACATTTTTAAAAATTAAATGGGAACATCACATCTGGATATATCTCTATGTGGAATCTGGTGCTGGTCTAGGGACCTCTGCTTCTGCTAAACTTCCATGTTTATTTTTCATTTTGTTATTATAGTTATTTTTAAAACTGAACTATGATTACATCATTCTACTCTTTCATTTTATACTTCCACCTTCTTCTATAACCTTCCTTGTTTTCTTTAAAATTCACTGATATTTTTATTTCATTTTTTCTTTTAGTGAAAACAATGTGTTTTTATACAGTATATGCTTATGATAGTTTCTCCTCTCTCTATTCCTCTCAGTTCTTCCTCATATATAAAAACTAATGTTTTTCTCCCATTAGAAAAGAGCAAGTTTCTAAGTGAAAACAACCAAACAAAGCAGCTGCCTTCAGAGTGATAAATTATTTTTACCACCTCCACATAAAACAGATCCCAAATCTCCTGAATATATAAAGAACTTAGTGAAGTACTTATAAAAAATCCAACTGAAAAATGATGTACAGATCTAAACAGAGTTTTGCAATAGAGGAATTACAAGTGGCCAAGAAAAACAGGCATCAAGTCTCCATGTGTGTACCAGCTCAACTTTTCTATGTACAATGATTTGTATGAATGTGGTCCTCTGAAACAAGGACCTATTCTGTCAGTTTAGCAGAGTAAGCTTTGACTTTGATCAGCCTGTATTATTTGGTGAGTTCCATAGGACTTCATTGGCCAAAAACTTAATTAAAAGCGATCCATTCCCACCACTGTAGTCTGGCTACAAGAGATGCCTTATCCTCTAATACTAGGAGTTCTCAACAGGATCACTTTCATAAATTCAAAATGTTTCTATGTGAATGCAAATGCCCTTCCAAGTTCCAACCACTTTTCCCAACACTCTCCACCTCCATTATATCTCCATGCCAAAATGATGCCTCCTGCTCCTTCCTGCACCTACCTCCAGCCTACCTGTAATAATTATTCTATTGTCCTGCTTGGAAGGATATATTCATTTCCACTGAATGATGTCTCCTTACTTCATACATCATTTCTCAATCTGTGGAATTGAAAGGCTCTTTCACAACAGTAATTTAAAAGTACTGCAGGAATATGTATTTATATTATGATTCATAGCAATATCAAAACTACAGTTATGAAATAGTAAAAAAGTAACTTTTGTTGGATATTATGGCAACATGAGGAACTGAATTAAAAGATCAAAGCATTATAAATGTTACAAACCACTGACCTAACATCTCGGGGTAATTATTTGTAGATTGGTTATCATTTACTTAAGAATTGATATCCACTTGTAAGTGAAACATACCATATTTGTCGTTCTAGGTCTGGGTTATCTCACTCAGGATCATTTGATTCTAGTTCAATCCACTTTCCTGCAAATTTCATGATGTAATTTTTTCACAGAAGAATAATACTCCAATGTGTAACTGTATCACATCTTTTATCCATTTTTAGTTGGGTACCATGTAGCTTATTTATAGTTCCTGGCTATTATAAATAACAAATCTACATTGAACATGTTCAAGCAAGTGTTTTTATGGTAGGATGGGGTATTTTTTGGTTGCTTGCTAAAAAGTTTTATAGCTAGATTTTGTGGGAGAACAATTTCTAATGTACTGAGGAGATAACTTGTTGATGTCCATAGTGGTTGTACATGTTTTCACTTCCACCAACAATGAAGAAGTGTTCCCACTCCATATCCTAGCTAACATGAGGTAGCATTGTTCCATTGATCTCAGTTATCAATGTAAGGTGCAATATGAATGTAGATCTGATTTATATTAGATTTCCAGGTTGTTTAATGATGTTGAAATTTTCTTTACATTTTCTCAGTTTATTGACCATTATTTGTTTACATTTGTACAATAATTTTCAGTTTTATAATTGGTTTTTGATACCTAGCTTATTGAGTTCTTTATGTATTCTAGATGTTAGTGCTCTGTGAGATGTAGAGTTTGATAAAAATATTTTATCAATTACTAGACAAATGTTTTGTCTAAATAACTGTGTCCTTTGTCTTACAAATTTGTCAGTTCCATGAAGTCCCATCTATTAGTTGTTCACCTTAGTGCTTATGCTATTAGTGTTCTGTTAAAAAAGTCTTCACCTGGTGCTTTGAATTCAAGGTTATTCCCCACTTTATCTTCTATCTGGTTCAGTGTATCTTCTTTTATATTGTGATCTTGGTCCATTGGGAATTGAGGTTTTTGCACAGCAATGAAAATGGAACTTTTTCCATCTTTCTCCATGCAGAAATCTATTTTTACCATCATCATTTGTTGAAGATGTTGCCTTATTCTCAGTAAGTATTTTTGTACTTTATCAAATTAGATGTCCAAATATATTTGGGTTTTCAGTTCAATTCCTTTGACAAAAGTGTTAATTTTTTGCCAATACCATGTAGTTTTTGTTATGATATGTCTATAAAACAGAGTTCAGTCAAGGATGACAATATTTCCACCAGTGATATTATTGTTCAGGATTGTTTTGTGTATCATGTTTTATTTTTACAGATGAAGTTGAGAATTATCCTCTAAAGTTCTAAAGAACTGTGTTAGAACTTTTAAAGAGGTTGCATTGAATTTTTAGAATGCTTTTGATAGGATATTCATTTTAATATGTTAATCTTTTAGATCCATATGCATGGAAGAAAGTTCCATTTTCTCATATATCTTTCAATTTCTTCTGTCAGACACTTGAATTTTTATCACAGAAGATTGTACTTCCTGGTTAGAGTTATCTCAAGATATTTAATATTTAATATTATTTGAGGCTTTTGTGAATTGGTTGTTTTTTTTCTATCTCTTTCTCAGTCCATTTGTTTTTTTGTATATAGGAGGGCTACTGATTTATTTTTAGTTAATCATTTATCCAACCACATTGCTGAATGTTTAGGAGATGCAGTAGTCTCCTGGTGGTAGTTTTATGGTGAGTTATACATAGTATCATATCATTTGCAAACAACTGTATATTGACTTCTTCTTTTCCAGATTTTATTCCCTTGATCTCCTTCAGTTGTTTTATTGCTCTAGCTAAAAGTTGGAGTACTATACTGAATATATATGTAGAGAATAAACAATTGTTTGTTCCTGATTTTAGTGGAATTAGTTTGTGTTTTTCTCTATTTAATTTGATTTTTGCTATGTGCTTGCTGTAAATTGCCTTCCTTACAATTAAATATAGCCTTTGTGTCCCTAATTTCGTCAACACTTTTGTAATGAATGTACATTAAATTTTTTGAAAGGCTATTTTGTATCTATTTAGATGATCATTTGTTTTTTCCCTCAGATCATTTTTTATGGTATGTTGCATTCACATATTTTTTGTATATTACCATCACTAAATCTGTGGGATAAAGCCTAATTCATTGTTGGGTTAATATATTGTTGCATGCAGTTTCAAGAATTTTATTTAGTATTTTTGCAACCATGTATATAAGAAAAATAGGTCTGTAATTCTTTTTCCTTAAGTCTACATAACTTGAGTGTCAGGGTAACTGGAATTAATCAGATGAATTTTAAAATGTTTCTTTTGTTATCTTATTGAATAATTTGAGAAATATTGGCATTAAATATTCTTTCAAAATCTAGGAGTATTATGCATTAAAACCATCTTGAACTGGCATGGTTTCCTTTGGGAGATTTTAATGACTGCTTCTATTTTGATGTGGGTAACTGGACTATTTAAATTATTTACATGATCTTGATTTAGCTTTGGTAAGTAGAATCGAATGATAAAAAATTCCATTGCATTTAGAGTTCCAAGTTTGGTAGAGTACAAATTTTTAAAGTATCTTTTTATTCTATAAGTGTCTGTTGTTAGGTCTTTCATGTGAAAAGTCTCTGTCCTCCTTTAGTTAATTTAGTTAAGGATTTGTTAATCTTACTGATTTTTACAAAGAACCAGTTTTATGTATTTACTTCAATGGTTTGTTTTTTTTTCTGACTTTTTAAAAAAGAGATTTATTCATTTCCTCCAAGTTTTTGTGTGTTTTCCTGGTTGTCTTTACAGGATTTATTTATATATTCTTTAAGGACCTCTATCATCTTTACATAATCTGTGTTGTAGCCTTTTCTTTTTGCTTCAGGTATGTGAAATATTTTGAGTTATGTCTCATAGGAGACCTGTTTTCTAGTGTAGATATATTTTATCAACTATTATAGATTGTGTTGTTCTACCATAACCTAGGTGTCTAGAATTGGGATAATTATATGTCTCAGAGCTGAATTTTTAATATTTGTATTTGTGAAATGGGTTTACTGTTCCTTATATTATGTTACCTCTCTGAATATGTCAATAGTGTAATAGTGGTTTTACTTGCCAGCTCAGCAGGTGTGTTCACAGACAGGGACTTCTCATATTAGAAGGTGTAGGCAGAAAGTAAAGTGGAGAAGTTCCTTTTGATCGGTTCCAAAAGGAAAAGGAAATCATAATATTATGCTATAGATTTGTAAATAAGACTGAGGGAATTGGCTTTCAGGGGTAGTCGAAGTGCTGTAGGTCTGTTTTAGCCTGCCATTTGAAGACAGTGTATATTGAAATTGGTGTATGAGACAAAGCAACAAGTGGGGAGAGGTAAACAGTGGTCAAGATTTATGGAATCCATAGAAGATAGGAGCACAAGGGCACAGAAGTCTGCAGAGCTGGGAATGGTGTGTATGTGGAGGGAGTGGTTGAGTAGGACAACACAGAAAGGAGAAGGTGTGTGGGGAGCTTACTTGGTTTTCTAGAGGATATTGATGGCCTATCATTTACCAGGGCATGTCTGTTGGATTTGAAAACTTGTATACATCAATGAGTGGGGGAGGTAGAATAGAAGGGGATAATCTGTGGTATCCACTAAAGATGGGGGAGGAAGGGAGGCTTCAGCTGGTCTTTTGTTGCATCAACAAAGATGAGACTGAGGGATAAGCTCTGGGTTTATAGAGTGAATAGAAGGTCTACACCTAATCTATCTCATCTTTGAGGGTGGGCCATGTATTCCATGCTGTTTACCTCTGCTCAATATCACTCTTTTACAACTGCCCACATATATTTATTACACTCCACTCCTACTAGCACTTATCAATTCATTCCATCATTAATCATCCCTTTTACTGTTTTCAGATATTATTCATATTAGCATATTACCTATTTGATTTAAATCATGGTCATCTTTATGACCCTAGTGTTTAGACTGTGCCAGGGAAACCAGTATAGTGGTCAATTGTTACACATGTAAAATAATTAACTTCTTTCTTTGACTATTTTTGAAGGAGATAGTTTAGTAAAGAAGGCCAAGATATTTTCCTCATTTTTTCTACAAACCATACATATGCAGAACCAATCGTGAAAGTTATTCTTATTTGTTTTGAGTTCCTTATAGTAATGCATGTATTGCCTGGAAGGAGACTACTCTCATCCCAATTCTTCTAACCATTATGCATTTATTTCTGTAATGCCTTAGAATGGATAGTTATAAAGTACTTGTTTATGGATAGGGATTAAAGTATCACTTACTTCATGATCATCCATGGTCATATGTCTTGTTCTTCATCACAGATCACTTTTAAGATAGGCTTCTTGGAGTAAGGATGACTGTGTCACTTATGGATGTACATAAAAACAAACATTTAGATGGGGTTTGACAATAAGTAGATTAAGCTCAATGGCAGCATTGAGTTCATCCTTATGTGGTATGAATTCCTACATGAAATTTCATGTGGTTTTATAGTACCAGGTATGAAATACAACTTTGATGAATATCTCTTCCCTGCACTTATGCTATATGGTCCATCCACAGACATTTTCAGTATGCACAGAATAGGCAAACTTTAGTCAAGGATCTAAAATCCTGCACAATTTGATTTCAGTGATTGCATTTTGAAGCCACGTATAAAGCAAATTATGGTAAAAAAAAAAACACATGAGTATAATTTAAAATTCAAGATAACACTGAAGAAAGATGTAAAATATGCAAAACTTAATTCTAAAATAAAGTGTTATCCTTAGATAAATTAGTTAATGAAACAGACATCATGTTCCCTAATGAAGTCAAAGATATAATTCTCCCCTTGAAGCATACACTGTACAATAAAAAAGCAACAGCAAAGTGCTCATGATGAGAGCAAAGGGACAAGTTGTGGATGTGTAAATCACTTGAGAAATAATGAGTAGAGTTCCATGGTCATTAATGTAAGAAATACATATTATCAAAGGAAGAATTTGATTCTTCTGAAAATAAACTCCAAAATTGTCAACTTAATGCATAAAACAGAGATACAATCTCTTGATGAGGTGATAGTTTTCAGAAATACACAAAAGTCTAATGTAATGGAAAAATGACAATAGAAACTGAGGCACATGCTTTTTAATTCAAGGTAAAACTCATAAATGGTTAGGAGCAGAGTTTTCAAAACCTATTTTTAAATACGTAGGGAAAGTTCTGTCCCTATGTGTTAACAAATGCCATAGCTAAATGTAGCAACATAATACTAGTGAAAGATTTAAGCTTCAAGAATGTAATGGCATTTATTAGTTTGAAATAAATCAGACTGTTAACCAAATTGGAGTATCCAAGGTATTTATCAAAATGAGTACATATGGGTCCCAAAAGAGAGAACACCATTTAAAAAATGAATTTCAAACAATAATATCAGTGTTGTATTGTAGAAAGCATATATATATATACATATATATATAGTATATATCATAAAGTATATATCATATATATCATATTTCATAAGATGATGTCAGAATCAGATTGCATTTATAAAGTATTGTTCTGAAGTGTTTTGACTCATAAAATAGATGCAAATATTCACTAATATAGGCAAAGCATACAAAGACAGAGAAAAGGAATTGAACTTTTGGAATTTATGTCACCATAGGCAAAAATCACTGCATACATTAGAAAATATTCACAGAGTCCTTAAAAATTGTCTTTCTAAAATAATAAAGAAAGGTGACTCAGGAAGCACTTCAATGAGCTGGGGATAATTAATATATTAGGGGAAAGGGAAACCTGAAGATTGATTCACAGTCACTTTTATTTCTGAACAGATATGGATCATTGTGTGAAGTGTCCAGAAAGTCACTATGCCAACTCAGAGAAGAATCACTGCCTCAAGAAATCTGTGAGCTTTTTGGCCTTTGAAGAGCCCTTGGGGATGGCACTCACCATCACAGCACTGGCCTTCTCTGTGCTCACAGCTGTGGTTCTTGTAGTCTTTGTGAAGCACAGAGACACACCCATTGTCAAGGCCAATAACAGGGCTCTCAGCTACACCCTGCTATTGACCCTCTTCATCTGTTTCCTCAGTTCCTTGCTCTTCATTGGTCAGCCCAACACAGCCACCTGTATCTTGCAACAGACAGCATTTGGAATTTTGTTCACTGTGGCTCTCTCCACAGTGTTGGCCAAAGCTATTACAGTGGTTATTGCATTCAAGGCCACTGTTCCAGCTAGAATGGTGAGGTGGTTAATGGTATCAAGAGCCCCTAATTTCATCATTCTCTTCTGCACACTGATCCAACTTATTATCTGTGGAATCTGGCTGCTTACCTCTCCACCCTTCATTGATCAAGATACTCATGCTGAGCATGGTCACATCATCATTGTGTGCAACATGGGTTCCACAGTTGCCTTCCACACTGTCCTGGGCTACCTCTGCTCCTTAGCACTTGGGAGCTACACCATGGCCTTCTTGTCCAGGAATCTGCCTGACACATTCAATGAGGCCAAGTTCCTGTCATTCAGCATGCAGGTATTCTTCTGTGTTTGGATCACTTTCCTCCCTGTCTACCATAGCACAAAGGGGAAGGTCATGGTGGCTATGGAAGTGTTCTCCATCTTGGCTTCCAGTATAGCACTCCTTGGATTGATTTTTGCCCCCAAGTGTTACATTATTTTGTTAAGGCCAGAAAAAAACTCCTGTCTTGGAATCATGCGCAAAAAACATTCAAGAAGGAATATCCATTTAAATTTAGTTAAAAATTAAAATTTATCTATGATAGTAAATTAAACATTATGGTTTAACCAGTGCCACAGCATGCTAAATGTCATATTTGAGTGTAATATGATATGATATAATATGATTGTGTATGTTAAAAACTTCTTCATCTACTTGTATTAACCTCTCTTTATACTGAAACCATTAGTTTTATTTTATGTTTTGGACTCCTTATGTGTTTTTTGTAACATAGTTTTACTATGTGCCCTTGTTGGCATCCTGTTCTATAATTATATCAGTGTAGCATAAACTGATTGATTTATTTGTTTCCTGACTCCAAATATTCTATTATATTCTACTCTTTAAACTGAACATTGTTAGAACAAAGTGTCTCTCAAAATTCAGTCTAACTTCAGTTAGATTCTTACTTCCATTGATCAGAAAAAAAAAACCAATACCATGGTTTCAAAGAACAGTAGAAGTTTCTTCTATTTTAATGTTTGATACGTGAGGTAAAATCAAGCCTCTTATTCTGAAGAACTACAAAAATATGTCTGGGCTGTAACTAACATTTATTTGTAAACTGAGAGCTCAGACACAAGATGTGACTGATTGGATGTTTCATTGTCTTTTATGTGCAGACTGTATTGGAGAGAGGCATGCAGGTTCATCTCAGATAACAAGAGCATTGTGCAAGGTGGCTTTATAAAGTCATACAGCAGAGGTAATATGGATGTTATATAATTCATTGAAAAATGTAAATCTCTTTTTAAAATTGGCTATTTTATTTGTTTACATGACACATATTGTCCCCCTTCCCAGACTCCCTTCCACAAATTCTTCTACCTGCTTATATAAGGGTACTCCTCTACCCTCCCACCCACTCAGGTCTCAAGGCCATAGCATCCCTCTGAATGGGGCATCGAGCTTTAAACGGACCAAGGGCCTCCTGTCCTGTTGATGTCAAATAAGGCCATCCTCTGCTACATATGCACCTGGAGCCATGGGTCCCTTCCTGTGTACTCTTTGCTGGTCATTTAGTCCCTGGCAGCTCTGAGAGGTCTGGCTGGTTGATATTGTTGTTCTTCCTATGGAGTTGCAAAACCCTTCAGCTCCTTTTGTTCTTCCCCTAAGTTCCCCATTGGGATCTGTGCTTTCTCTGATGGTTGTTGATTATGAGCATTGACATCTGTATTGGTTGGGCTTTAGTAAAGTCTCTCAGGAAACAGCTGTACCAGGCTCCTGTCAGTAAGTGCTTCTTTACACCAACAATAGTGTCTGGGTTTGGTGTCTGCAGATGGGTTGCCCATAGTTGGAGCAGTCTATGAATGGCCTTTCCTTCAGAATCTGTTCCACTTTTTGTCCCTGCATTTCCTTTACACAGGAGCAAATCTGGGGTAATATTTTGAGTTGCATTGGTGGCAAAATCCATCAAATGAGGACCATGCCTAACCACTGGATATAGGTTCTATTGGTTGTCTCTCCTCTTTGATGGGTATTTTGGTCAATGTTATCCCACTTGGGTCCTGGTAACCTCTTTATTCCCTGGCATCTGGGACTTTCTAGTGGCTATCCCCAGTTTCCTATCCCCAACTGCTCCAAACCTCCATTTACTTTTCTGACCCTCTGTACTTCTCCCCATCTCTTCTCACACCAGACCCAGACCACTTATTCCCTCTTAATCTTATCTTCCTCACATGTGCCTCCTGCCCACTAACTTCCATAAGTATTTTGTCCCCCCCTTCTTAGTAGGACTGAATGATCCACACTTTGCTCATTCTTCTTGAGCTGTATATGATGTGTGAGTTGTATCATTAGTATTCCACGATTGTTGGCTAATATTCACTTCAATGAGTGTATACCACGTGTGTTCTATTGAGACTAGGTCATTGCACTCAGGATGATATTTACTAGTTACATCCACTTTTCTGCAAGAACCACACTTCCATTATCCAGTTTTTCCATTGTGGACATCTGAGACTGTAGTATCTCTAGTGCTGAGTTGGTCCCCTTCAATTTTTGTTTTTTTCCTGAGTGTTTTCACTTCTTTGTTTGTTTTGAGATAAAATATTTTTTTATTGCTAGTTTTCTGGAATTTGCTATGCTGACCAATCTGTTTTCAACTTCACAGATATCCCTTGGCTTATTTACTGCTCTATTGCTGTGATTAAGGATATTATAAAACAAATTATTTAATTTGAAGGCATCTTTACATATTTAAATTATTTCACTTTGATAATAATGGTAGAAATCACACAGCCATGGCATAGGAACATTCATTGAGAGATTTATATAGTAATCCATAGGCAGCCAGCAGAGAGATAGAGAGAGAGAGAGAGAGAACTTGCTACATGCTTTTGAAATTTCAATGGCAACTTTCAGAATACAAATCACCCCAAACACACTAAAAGCTACAGCAACTCCTGAAAGAATATACCTCCTTACCCAAATAGTACATAATTGTGAAACAAACATTCAACTATATTAGCCTATGGGAGCATTCTTATTCAAACTACCATATATATTGTCTGATCATTAGACCACGTTTACCAGAAAATAAAATGCTTTGATATTCATAGATATTTATGATATACAAATACATGTTAGAGAAATACATGAAACATATTACCACTTCTATCTTAAGAAATTGCAAATTACTTCATCCTAGAGGTTGACATGTCTGTTGTATACTACATTTCTATCTGATCTTAGACAAGATTTAGAATATGCTTTGACTCAGTGTATTTCTGTTGCAGGCAATTCTGCATAATAAGCCCATGCATCTTAAAACCATCTAGCTTCTTTGAGATAGAAGCCTGTTATGCAGAACAATTCCTTCTACCCTTGGTATTCCAAGGGTCAGATTTTTTTATGTGTCATGTTCTGTGTGTTGCTTTGTAATATAGAACTGTTTGCAATATAGATTGTGTTAATTTAGCAACAACTAGGGAAACATGAACACTCTATTTTGCTTCTTTCATTTCTGCCACTTCATATGCTTGGCACACAAACTTAATCTCTGAAAACATTACTGCCATGAAAAACAAACAGGAGGTAAAAAGGTAAAGGTGAAAAGTTTCTTTGGAATATTGAAGTAAAATCTGAATTCTTATTATGATATTATTTCAGAGAAGCAAGACAAATGTTACAGGAAGTGTTGCAATGAAATGTAACATCACTTCTCTTCATTGTTGAACCAGTGAACTAATGAATGACTAGATAACAAGAAGTCCTTATATTTAATTGCACTTGCAGACTCTACTCAACCAAAAAGTGTCAACAAGCACAGGTAGGTTGATGGAGTCCTATGGAATTCAGTAGAAACTAAAGTAATTAAATTCAATGCAGTGATGTCATATTAGGTTTGAGTAGATAGTACTTTTGACAGTGCATCAAAGAGGCATTGTCACTGTTCAAAACAAAAGTGTGAGAGGCTCTAATTAATCATGGATTTGACCACAGAGCTGCAACATGATGAACTTTAGAATAGGACGTGGAAACCAAAGGATAGTGAAAACATAGATGAGACATCACTTTCCTGCTGTGTCTTGGCCACTGCAAAATATATTACTTACCCAGTGTGAGAAGTATTTTCAGCTGTGGCTAACCCTTAGATTTTGTCCATTACTTCAAATATATACATCAGTTTTTTTTTAAATAACAATCTCAGGGAAATGAAACGTAAAGCAGCAGGTCACTCTGCATTTCTGCAGCTGTGTTTAGGCTCCATTTATAATGACTAGGTATAGTATCTACCACTGTAGCTGCATACATAAATATGTAAAAAAAATCCACCATGATATGGGATAATAAGCCCTCCTACACCAAGAAATGAGAAATTTTGGTTCAATGTGACCATAAAAGTCAGCAACACCAAACTAGGCATCCCAGGGTCTACCATGGACTTTATTTATTGGTATGTGGTGTCAAGTTTGTGTATTGTCTTCAACATCTTATAGATATGAGATTTAAATATTTTATGCATGTACATATTTTAGCAAGCTTCCACAGAATAACAGCTCTCTATGGTTCTTCAAAAGACTTCTTTTGTGGTCCAAAGAGAAGCATATCAAAAGGCTCACCTTCAGATGATCAGAGTTTAATACCCATGAAACAAGCAGTTGGAAGAAGACTCTGAAAACTTCCTTCTCATCATACTTACACACACCCCACACATACAGGCAATGCTTGTATTCATATAATTTTAGCTCATAAAAGAAAAGGCCTGTAGTGCTAGTTCCCCCTTTCCTATTTTATACTGTACTGTATCCTCTCTCTCCTGACCAAATCCACTTTGAATTTCTCCTTCTCTAAATAAAACTATTTAATATTACAACTTAGAAAATTACCACATAGAAAAATGTTACATCTCGACTGTTTACACACTAGCTTCTTAATCTGTAGATATCCACAGAAAAGACAGATGGCTACATCTTAAAAGCTAGCATCCACATATAGGAGAAAACAAAAAATTTGTCTTCTGGATGACCTTGCTCAGGATGATTCTTTCTAGTTCCAGCCATTTACCTGCAATAAGTCCAATACCTAAAACCTAAGAAATGGATGAGTCTCTTAATAAAACATATGCATATAGATGTATATATAGACACATATGTGTATATTCTAATAAAGCAACAGCAATATGACATAAAAAATTTATTGTGTAACATGTCCTCAAGTGAAATAGACGAAATAATAAAAATCACACAACTAAGGATGTTAGTTTATTTATTTATTTATTACTATTATTATTACCATATACATATTCAATTTACATCTGGATCACTGATTCTTCCCTTTTCCTCTGACCAGGATGTGTACCCTGGGTGTCCCCCCTTCCTGGCACTGCAAGGCTATGTGCTACCTCTCCTACAGAGGCCAGACAAGGCAGCCTAGTTAGAAGAATATATCCCATATACAAGTAACAGCTTTTGGGATAGCTTCCCTCCAGTTGTTTGGGACCCACATGAAGTCCAAATTGCATATCTGCTACATGTGTGCATGAGTGGGTGGGGGAGGGAGGCTAGATGCAGCCCAAGTATATTCTTTGGTTGGTGGTTCAGAACTTGAGAGAGCCAAGGTTCTAGGTAAAGTTACTCTCAGTCTATTTTTGGAGTTTTTCTCTTGTTCGGGGCACAGAACCCTTCCTCCTATTCTTCCATAAAAGTCCTCAAACTATATCCACAATTTGGCTGTGAGTGTCTGTATCTGTTTGAGTCAACTGCTGGGTGGAGAATCTTAGAGAACAACTTGATCCTGTGTGCAAGCATAAAAGAGTATCATTAATAATGTTAGGGATTGGTACTTGCCCATGTTATGGTTCTCAAGTTGGACCAGTTGGACCCATCACACACCCCCACCAACCCTATCCACTGGTCATCACCACACTCCACCCCACATGGCCTCCATAATCTCTGGGGCCTCAAGTTTCTTTAGCGCTAAGCATGTCTTCTCTCACTGAGACCAGAGAAAGAAGTCTTCTGCTGTATATATGTTGGGGACCTTGGGCTGGCTAGTATATGCTGCCTGCTTGGTGGCTCAGTTTCAGAGGGATCTCAGGTCCCCAGTGCAGTTGAGATTGGTGGTTTTCCTATGGAATTGCCTTCCTCCTCAACTTCTTCCAGCCATTCCCTAATTAAACCACAGGGGTCCCAAACTTCACTTTTATGGTTGTGCGTAAGTATCTGCATCTGTCTCAGTCAGCTGCTCGTTGAGCTCTCAGAGGACAGCCATATAAGCTCCTGTCTGTAAGCATACCATAGCATCAGTGATAGTGTTAGGCCTTGACACCTCCCCTTGAGATGGATCCAAAGTTTGGCCTGTCACTTGATGGACCTCCTTTCCCTCAGTTGCTTCTTCATTTTTTTCCCTGCAGTTCTTTTACACAGGAACAATTCTGGGTCAGAGTTTCTGACCATGGGATAGCAACCCCATTCTTACACTTGATGTCCTGTCTTTCTACTGGAGGTGGACTATACAAGTTCCATCTCCCCACTAATGAGCATTTGATCTAAGTTCCCTCACAGTGATTCCTGAGAGTCTCTCACTTCCCAGATCTCTGGTACATTCTAGAGGGTCACACTGCATCCCAGTCCCTGAGGTTGTACATTTCCATTCATTCTGCTGGCCCTAGGGCTCCACTCCTGTTTTCTTCACTCCCACTTACCTGATCATGTTTCCATTTTCCCTGTCCTAACCCCTATCCCACTCAGGATCCTACCTTCCTCTGCCATCTGTGATTGCTTTCTTTTCCCTCCCAAGTGGGAGGGAAGCATCCTCACTTGGGTCTTTTGGTTTGTTAACCTTCTTGAGTTCTGTGGATTGTATCCTGGGTAAGCTATAATATTTTTGACTAATATCCACTTATAAGTGAGTACATATTATATATGTACTGTTGCGACTGGGTCACCTCACTCAAGATGATATTTTCTAGTTCTATCCATTTGCCTGTAAGCCTCATGATGTCTTCTTTTTTAATAACTGAGTAGTATTCCATTGTGTAAATTAATCACATTTTTTTTATACATTCCTCTGTTGTGAAACATCTGGACTGAAAATAGATTTATATTTGCTACCTTGCCCAAAGCTCAACCCCAAGTTGATCATAGACCTCAATATATAACCAGATACATGAAATCTAATAGAAGAGAAAGAGGGAAAAACTTCATTGGCACAGGGGATGGAGGAGGATAGATTTCCTCAATAGAACTCCAATGGATCAGGCTCTAACATCAAAAATTGATAAAAAGAATCTCATAAAACTGAAGAGCTTCTGTAAGGCAAAAACATAGTCCATAAAAAAAAATCATCATGACAACACAGCAATGAATAGACATAATTTGAAACATGATTTGAATTAAAACTGTTGATAGAGGAAACTTAAATACAATGAGCACTATAAAACATTCACACCTTATTTAGTTTATTAGTCTGTAATAGTGACATAGTAGCTTTGTTTAAAAAGAAATCATTATTAATTGATTACATGGTAAAAAGAATTCTTGTAATTTGCTTTAAAACTCTTGGGAAAAATTCAGCAAAAACATAAAAAATTGGTAGGAGGGCAGTGGTAAATTTTTGAAGTAAACATTGGTCTGTTAGTGTTGAACATGTGCTAACTGTTTCAAAGTTTTCTTTTTGTTTCATTACAATTAAAAATTTTAAGATCATAAAAAAAGGCATAATCCATAAGATAAATTGGCAACCTACAGAATGGGGAAAAAGTCCTGACTAACCCCACATCCAATAGAGGGCTACTATCCAAAATACATAAATAGTTCAAGAAGCTAACCTCCAGAAAAAACAAACAATGCAATAAAAGAGGGTATAGAGGTAAACACAGAATCCAAAACAGAGGAATCTTCAATGGACAAGAAGCACTTAAAGAAATATTCAAAGTCCTTAGTGATCAGCCAAATGAAAATTAAAACAACCCTGAGCTTCCAAATTACACCAATCAGAATGGCTAAGATCAAAAACATTGATGATAATACGTGTTGGCAAGGATGTGGAGAAAGAAGAACACTTCTCCATTGCTGGTGTGATTGAAAACTGGTAAATAAAAAACATCCTGGAAATCAATCTGGAGATTTTTCAGAAAATTGGAAATAGGTCTACAAGAAGACCCAGCTATACCACTCTTGGGCATATACCCAAAAGATGCCCCACCATTCCACAGGGGCCCATGCTCCACTATGTTCATAGTGGCTTTAATACATATTACACCTCTGTCATATGTAGGAAGGGGGGAAGATTCTATTCCAATCCAGAGGCTGTCTTTCTGTCCTATCGACAATGTTCTTTGTCTTACAGAAGCTTTGCAGTTTCATGAAGTCCCATTTATCAATTCTTGATCTTAGATCAAGAGCCACTGGTATTTTGTTATGGTAATTTTCTCCTTTACTAATGTATTAAGAATATTTCTCAGGTTCTCTTCAATGAGATTTAGTGTACCTGGTTTTATGTTGAGGTCTTTGATCCATTTGGACTTTGTTTTGTGCAAGGCTGATAAATATGGATCAATTTTTATTCTTATACATGTAGATATACAATTAATCTAGCACATTTTGTTGAAGATGTTTTCTTTTTTTCTGTTGTGTGGTTTTGACATCTTTATTAAAAAATCAAGTGCCTACATGTGTGTGAATTTATTTCTGGGCCTTCAGATTGATTCCATTGATCAACATTCTGTACCAATAGCATGCAGATTTTAATCACTATTGCCCTGTAGTACAGCTTGAGGTCAGAGATGGTAATCTTCCTAATTTTCTTTTATTGTTCAGTATTATTTTGGCTATCATGGTCTCTTTTTATATAAATTTGAGTATGTGTTTTTAAGGTCTATAAAGAATTTTGATTCTCAACAATAAAAGAACTTCTAGGGGAATCACCATCCCTGACCTCAGGCTGTACTACAGAGCAATAGTGATAAAAACTGCATGGTATTGGTACAGAGACAGGCAGGAAGTCATAGGTAAATGGATGGAACTAGAAAATATCATCCTGAGTATGGTAACCCAATCACAAAAGAACACACATTGTATTTACTCACTGATAAGCAGATATTAGTCCAAAAGCTTGAAATAGCCAAGATTCAACTAACAGACCACATGAAGCTCATGAAGAAGGAAGACCAAGTGTGGATGCATTGGTCTTACTTAGAAGGAGTAACAAAACACTCAACGGAGCAAATGTAAAGACAAAGTGTGGGACAGAAACTGAAGGAGGGGCTGTCTGGAGACCATTCCACCTGGGTATCCATTCCAGGTGCAGTCACCAAAGATAGATGCTGATGCAGATGTCAGGAAGTGCATGCTGACAGGAACCTGATATAGCTATCTCCTCAGAGGTCTGCCAGAGTCTGACATATCCAGAGGCAGATGCTCACAGCTAACCATTGATCTGATCAAGTGTTCCCAAAGGAGAATTAGAAGACTGAAGGAGCTGAAAGGGTTGGTGGCACCAAGAGGAGAGCAACAATATCAACTAACCAGAGCTCCCCAGGATCTAAACCACCAGCCTGGGAGCACATAGGGAGGAACCCATGACTCTAGCTATATGTGTATTGGAGGATGGCCTTGTTGGGCATAGGTGGAAGAGGAGATCCTTGGTCCCATGAAGGCTGAACACCAATGGGGAGGAATTCAAGGGTGGGGAGGTGGGAGTGGGTGGCAGTTGGGGGCACACCCTCATAGAAACAGGAAGAAGGGGATGGGATAAGAGGTTCCTCAGTGGAGGGGGGAATGGAGTAAGGGGATAAAATCTGAAATGTAAATATAATATAAATAAAATGTAAAAAATATTAACTTTGAATTGAAGGAAAGGTGTTGAAGTGGAGAAGTTCAAATTTCAGAATGTAAACAGGAGACTTGATTTTTCCCATTGATATTAAGTTGATGTTTTGGAAGTGAGAAATGCAGCAGCACTTTTAACTTTTGCAAAGTGAGAAATAAAATGGTTCTGTTGGATGCAGACATCATATATTTCTGCAAATAAAAAATGTATTATAGATGAAAATTCTGAGACAGGAGTCAGTAAGTAGGAAGATTAAAATCCAAAAGTTGTCTTTTGTTTGTAATCGCATGGCCTGATTTGTCCTGTGCATGACTAGCATGGACATGTTCAGACTTCTTCCAATTCATCTAACATTGCAACCTCTGATGTAGCATGATTTCCTCAGCCAAAATTATGTATTAAAAGTTTTGATCTTGGCCAAAACAGCCCAGTAGGAAGTTGATCCTTAAGCTCCTGCTGTCTTCTTGGCTGAAATCATGGTGCCTCTGGCTAGAGAAGAAGATCCAAAACATATTTTCTGACTTGTTTTTATGGAGAACACAGGGCCTCAGATGCAGAGCCTAAGGGAAGAAAAAGTTCCACAACACTCATTGGCAGTGGAGGAAGTGTCCTGAAGAACTTGTGTGTGATTAACATCACAGAGACACTCATTAACAGTCAGAAGCACAAAATGTTCACAAACACATGAACTAAATATATAACTACTGGGCATCATTGGATATGTATCTATCTGTCTTATGGCTGGGCAGATATATATGTTAAAAGGATGTTCAGGATTTTTACATTTGGACTCCTGTATATTCCCAACTTTGTTTGTGCCTTTACTGACAATGAATGCTATGTAACAAGCAAGGAATATTTTTACCACCAAGCAGATGTGACAATAGGTGCATTTTTCCCTCTTCATATTCTTTACACAGGCAACAAAGTTCCTGATAAATATATGCCATACAAATATCAAGATACTTATATACAGTAAGTACAATTATTCATTCTAAAAGTTGAGAATTCTTATGATTCACTGAATGTAGGAATTAAAACTTTCTTGAGTTTTTCACAGTCCTTTTCCATTCTCAAATCGCTTCAAGTATATTTTTTGTGTACTTCTTTTTTTCTTTAAGTGGAAAAGTGATAAATTTGATGTTATTTGTTATGTTTTCTCTTTTGTTATTTAATATCCATGATCTTTGGTTTGTCATTTATGTAACACCAGATTATTTAAATATTATCAGAGTTATCATTTCAGAGTATGGATACATTAATCTAAGTATGACTTTGAACTTCTGGCTTTTCTTGAAGTCCATATATACTCTTGAGGGAAGAGATGATGTAACTGAGTGAAGAGACTCCTGAGTTTGTAGAATGTTGCTAGAGTGACAAGTACTCACTATGTTACAGCCAGTTGATCTCAGAAGAGGACTGTCACCACTAAAATTGGCAAGCAATTTCTGCTCTAGATATGTCTTTGTCTATTTTTTCTTTCTTTTTTATTTGTTTTATTTGTTTTTTTATTTTGTCCTAAAATTTTATTCATAGTCAAATTTTAAATGTTTATCTGCTACCATATATCTTTCTAGTGCTTTTCTTCCTTTATATTTGTGTGCCCCATAAATACTCTATCTGGGAAGATGGACACTTATAAAGGCGTTTTAAGCCTTTCTGAAATTTGTAGTATTAAGAAATTACATCAGAAATGTCTTATTTCTTAGGAAAGTAATGACAACAGTGAAGTTTTTCTCTTTATAGAGGAAATAAAGTGTGCTTATCGAAAGTATATATCCAGAATCTCCATAGACCATTAGAAAAGACCATAATGTAGAAAAATAGAGCTTGTAAATGTCTGAAAATATGAGAAAATCAGTAGGAGGAAAACAAATAGAAAGAAAGAAAGAAAGAAAGAAAGAAAGCAAGCAAGCAAGCAAGCATACTTAAGAATGTGAATTGTGCTCAGTGTGACATTGCTGTGTAACTGTTAAATCCTTGGTGGGGTGTTAAGTAAAAAAATCAAAGAAAGTAGAAGAAGAAATAAGTGCAAAAGTAAAAAAAAAAAAATCATGAGATATTTGGGTTCTTGATATATTTAGTTTGAGACTAACACAGCAAAGATGGCCACAGATCCAAAATTTTATGTCTTTATGCCACAATTCATGTCTCAGTGAGGTAATTCATGGTAGACTCAATTGCTTAAGGATCACATCTTAAATAACATCACAAATATTTGTTATATGCCTAGCAGCCTAGGAATGTTGGTGCTGGGTGAAACTCCTTTTATTTCATTCTAATTTAGGTGGCTTCTTCCCCTCCTTTTCCTCTCTTCTCTACCTTCAGCAGCCCAGGGACATCAAGCAGCAACAGTTTCTTAGGTGCAGAGAGTGTACTTTCAGGTACATGAGCCATACAGTGTTGCCTTTTCCATGATGAATGAAAGGATTTTTATCCTATAAAAATTATTCACTTTTTAAAAAATTATTCACTTTTATAGTCTAATTTTACATAGTCAGAAATAAAATCAAATTAGTTCATTACTGGAAAAGAGTATTTTCACTATAAAATATTAACAATGTTGTCTTATACACTTACCAGACATATTTTTCTCTGTACACTTATATTTGTGTTATATTTTCCCAAGTAATAGAATAGAAAATGGAGCTCCTTCATGGTTTCTAGGACATTGCTCTGGTGTCTAATAGTGACCTGGATTGATTTGTCTATTTTTCTCTTCTGTATCTTAGCAGTAAAAACAGTTCTATCCCAAAATACACCTTTATTCTGAGCATATTTCTCCACTCTTGCTTGCAGCCTTATGATTGAGGTCTCTATTTCCATGTATTGCATTCCTGTTATCTTTTCTTCATACACAGTCAGAATGGCCATTGACTATTCTTTAAATACTTTCATGAAGGTCTATCATTTATTGGGGCTGTATTCATCTATTTGAGAAGTACAAGTGTGGTGTCTGCTTTATTATATTCACTGATATTTTGTTATCTACACTTTACTCTTTAACTGGAACTTGGATTGTCTTTGCTAGCTCCATTTTCCCCTGGACAATTTATGAAGAAGGTGTGATATACAAAGGTAATTTACAGCACAGCTGGCAACACAAACAAAAGCAGCACTTCAAGTGTGTACCACCCTCTCTGATGTAAGAGATTTTGTTACAGTTTGCATAGATTAGTCCTGATAGCAGACATTATCAGCACTGTGGAGAGTTTTCTGCCATTTACCTCAAACTATCACTTGCAGAAATAGATATAGAATACAGAAATAGAGGTTGAAAATATCTAGACCTTTGTAGGTTAATTTTATTTAATTAACTGATTAAAAATCATTTAATTGTATGATGTTTCAACTTTATTCTAATTGAATGAGTAAATAATTTATGAAGTATTCTCTAATTTTCAATGTAAGTTATTTGATGTGGTAATCATTTAGAAATAATGTAAGAAATTATTCAGAATTCTACCCTTTTCTGCAGGTTTTTCTGCATGTTCTGTTACTATCATTATTCTCATAAGAATCTTTTAAATGACCACTTAGTAAGATTATTTTTCAGCATTCATTAGCTTATACTTTTATTAAAGTATAATTACCAATTTCTTAGCAGTTTGTCATACTGTCTAAAACATTTGCAGATTTTTTTTAAATTTCATATTTCTTGGTGTACTGGTTAATTTTATGTCAACTTGACACAAACTGGAGTCACTGGAGAGGAGGAACACTCAATTCAGTAAGTGTCTCAATAAAATCAGACTATAGACAGGCCTGTAGGATTATTTTCTTAATCATTCCTTGATGTGGGAAGGCCCAGTCCATTGTGGGTGGGGTGCTATCTCTGCAAATGTGGTCCTGGGTTCCATAAGAATGCAAACTGTGCAAGTCACAGTGAGCAAACCAATAAATGGTATTGCTCCATGGCCTGTGTATCTATTCCTGTGTTCTGGGCCCTGCCCTTCTTGAGTATCTTTCCTGACTTCCACCAATAATGAACAGAAATGAAGCATGAGCTAAAAATTCTACAATTTTTGTATCAACTTGTGACATGCAAAAATCATCTGAAAGGGGGGAACATCAGTAAAGAATGTATCCCCATAAGAGTGAGTTGTAGAAAAACCTGTAGTATTGCTTAGCCCTTTGTGGGTGAAACCATTTTGAGGCTAGTAATCATGAAGTCTATAAGGAAGCCGGCCAAGAATTGCATTATGAGAAAGCCAGTAAGTAGAACCCTTCTGTGGCTTCTGTATCATCTCTTGCCTCCACATTTTTCCCTGTTTGCTATTCTGTCCTGATGTCTCTCAGTGATGGTTGATGATGTGGAGGTAATCCCCTAATAAAAATTTTCAGCCCCATCTTTTGTTTTGATCATGGTGTTTCATCACACTAACTGTAATCATAATAAAATATCAACTAATCTTTTCCTCCTTAGTTCTCTTCTGGTCATGGTGTTTCATCCAATAAATAATAATTCTAATAAAACACATTGTTTACTATTTTTAAAAAAATGGTCTGTGTTGGATTGTGTGAGGTCAGGGATGCTTCATATGTTATTTCACTGCTTTTTTAAAATTTTGAGACAATGTTTCTTTACCTCATATAGTATTGGCAGTCCTAAATTTTACTCTATAGACCAGACTTGCACCAATGTGTGCCTCTGCCTACCAAGAGCTAGGACTGAAAGCATGCATCCCTAATCCAAATGAAATATTTTTGCTTCTCTCTTTCTTTATTTGTTGGCTTCTTCTTTTGATTCATTTTTTCCTTGACACATGGGTTTCTTGTGTAGCCCTGGCTGTCCTGAATCTCTCTAAGTACAGCAGGCTAACCTTGAAAACAGAGATCTACTTCCTTTTCCTTTTTGGGCAGTAGTATTAATGGTGTGTACCATCAAACCCAGGTTCTCTCTTTTGAAATAACTGTTTGTTTCCTTTATCTATTTGTTTTCTAAATACACAAACACACACACAAGAAAAAGAGAAAGACAGAGACAGAGAGACAAATAACATGCATCTTCAAGGTTACTAATATGGGGTGAAAAAAGAAAAATGTAAGAAAAAAGAAAAATAAATCTGGTCATTATCAGAATATAAAGATATTACACATGTTAAAATATATTAAGATGAATGTTTAAAAAAATCTATATAATGCAGATTTTAAACTCACTGAATGAATAAATGATAAAGTATCAAGTAAAATTGTGTTGAATTTAATCAGTTCTAATTATCATTTATGAATCGTACATATTTATAAAATACCATGTTTTCTCAAAATATGAATCTAAAATACATCTTAGAAATAAAGACCCTATTTCCCTATCACTACTTTACATTGGCTAGCTTGGATACCCTATTCTGCTTCATCATAAAATATGTAGTGGTGATTGCACTGGATAATGTGTTTGTAAGACTTTGCTTACATGTATGAAATTATCAAAATGATACATATCATATTTACATACATTTGCATTTAAATCTATACTGTCTACAGACTAAAAACTATATGTTTTTTGTTTCTCACAATTCTGACAAAATGCCTCTCAATTTGACTTACTTTTTCTATTTCATTTTTGCCTTGAAAAGCTTTTAAATTTTACTAGTTTCACAGAAAACATTTTGATCATATTCACCCACACCACTCCATCTTCTTATGTCCTCTCTTTGATTTTTATCCTCTTACCAAAGAAACTTGTTTCTTTTATTTTTTCCAGTCAACTACACTTTGTGTTCTATAAGTACTATTGTCACTGGACCTTGTTTTGAGTATAGTTGACGTACAGGTCACAGCAGTAAAGAAATTGACGATCTCTCATCAAGTAACTATCAAATCACAGTAGTACCTAGTCTCAGGATGACATTTCATTGGGCCTATATCCTACATGTTGGTATTTTGTCTTGTTTAAGCACACATGGTCTTGTACATGCTTTCATAATCATGTTGGGTCCAAATGTACAACTCTGGTGGACTGAAAATATTGTTTCCTTGAGATTGTCTACAGCCTCTGGTCTTTGCAATCTTCTCTCTTCTTTTCTTCCATGATTATTCAGCCTTGTTGGTAGGGGTATGGTGTCTAACCTACATTTATGGATTATCAGCATATAGGCTATTATTATCTATAT